>NW_022982699.1:0-97610 GCF_902652985.1 Pecten maximus
CACACTGAGTTAGTTACGTTATGGGTCTGAGGTTTACACAATGAGGCTACGTACCTTGTTAATGGTGTCTGGGGTTTACACACTGAGGTTACGTACCTGTTAATGGTGTCTGAGGTTTACACAATGAGGCTACTTACCGGTTAATGGTGTCTGGGGTTTACGCACTGAGGCTACGCACCTGTTAATGGTGTTGAGGTTTACACACTGAGGCTACTTACCGGATAATGGCATCTGGGGTTTACACACTGAGGCTACGTACCTGTTAATGGTGTCTGGGGTTTACACACTGAGGTTACGTACCTGTTAATGGTGTCTGGGGTTTACACACTGAGGCTACGTACCTGTTAATGGTATCTGGGGTTTACACACTGAGGCTACGTACCTGTTAATGGTGTCTGGGGTTTACACACTGAGGTTACGTACCTGTTAATGGTGTCTGGGGTTTACACACTGAGGCTACGTACCTGTTAATTGGTGTCTGAGGTTTTACACACTGAGGTTACGTACCTGTTAATGGTGTCTGAGGTTTACACACTGAGGCTACGTACCTGTTAATGGTGTCTGGGGTTTACACACTGAGGTTATGTACCTGTTAATGGTGTCTGGGGTTTACACACTGAGGCTACGTACCTGTTAATACTTCCTGGGGTTTACAGATTGAGGTTGTACCTGTTAATGGTGTCTTGGGTTTACACACTGAGGCTACGTACCGGTGGTTAATGGTGTCTGAGGTTTACACACTAAGGCTACGTACCGGTTAATGGTGTCTGAGGTTTACACACTGAGGCTACGTACCGGTTAATGGTGTCTGGGGTTTACACACTGAGGCTACGCACCTGTTAATGGTGTCTCAATTTTTCACACTGAGGCTACGCACCTGTTAATGGTGTCTGAGGTTTACACACTGAGGCTACTTACCTGTTAATGGTGTCTGAGGTTTACACACTGAGGCTACGTACCGACAAATTGTGTCTGAGGTTTACACACTGAGGCTACGTACCTGTTAATAGTTCCTGGGGTTTACAGACTGAGGTTGTACCTGTTAATGGTGTCTGGGGTTTACACACTGAGGCTACATTGTACGTACCGGTTAATGGTGTCTGAGGTTAACACACTGAGGCTACGTACCGGTTAATGGTGTCTGAGGTTTACACACTAAGGCTACGTACCTGTTAATGGTGTCTGAGGGTTACACACTGAGGCTACGTACCGATTAATGGTGTCTGGGGTTTACACACTGAGGCTACGCACCTGTTAATGGTGTCTCAATTTTTCACACTGAGGCTACGCACCTGTTAATGGTGTCTGAGGTTTACACACTGAGGCTACTTACCGGATAATGGTCTGAGGTTTACACACTGAGGCTACGCACCTGTTAATGGTGTCTGAGGTTTACCCACTGAGGCTACGCACCTGTTAATGGTGTCTGGGGTTTACACACTGAGGCTACGTACCTGTTAATGGTGTCTGGGGTTTACACACTGAGGTTACGTACGTGTTAATGGTGTCTGGGGTTTACACACTGAGGCTACGTACCTGTTAATGGTGTCTGAGGTTTACACACTGAGGTTACGTACCTGTTAATGGTGTCTGAGGTTTACACACTGAGGTTACGTACCTGTTAATGCCGTCTGAGGTTTACACACTGAGGTTACGTACCTGTTAATGGTGTCTGAGGTTTACACACTGAGACTACGTACCTGTTAATGGTGTCTGGGGTTTACACACTGAGGCTACGTACCGGTTAATGGTGTCTGAGGTTTACACACTGAGGCTACGTACCTGTTAATGGTGTCTGAAGTTTACACACTGAGACTACGTACCGGTTAATGGTGTCTGGGGTTTACACACTGAGGCTACGTACCGGTTAATGGTGTCTGAGGTTTACACACTGAGACTACTTACCGGTTAATGGTGTCTGGGGTTTACAGACTGAGGTTGTACCTGTTAATAGTGTCTGGGGTTTACACACTGAGGCTACGTACCTGTTAATGGTGTCTGGGGTTTACACACTGAGGCTACGTACCGGTTAATGGTGTCTGGGGTTTACACACTGAGGCTACGTACCTGTTAATGGTGTCTGAGGTTTACACACTGAGGCTACTTACCGGATAATGGTCTGAGGTTTACACACTGAGGCTCCGTACCGATTAATGGTGTCTGAGGTTTACACACTGAGGCTACATTGTACGTACCGGTTAATGGTGTCTGAGGTTAACACACTGAGGCTACGTACCGGTTAATGGTGTCTGAGGTTTACACACTAAGGCTACGTACCTGTTAATGGTGTCTGAGGGTTACACACTGAGGCTACTTACCGGATAATGGTCTGAGGTTTACACACTGAGGCTACGCACCTGTTAATGGTGTCTGAGGTTTACCCACTGAGGCTACGCACCTGTTAATGGTGTCTGGGGTTTACACACTGAGGCTACGTACCTGTTAATGGTGTCTGGGGTTTACACACTGAGGTTACGTACGTGTTAATGGTGTCTGGGGTTTACACACTGAGGCTACGTACCTGTTAATGGTGTCTGAGGTTTACACACTGAGGTTACGTACCTGTTAATGGTGTCTGAGGTTTACACACTGAGGTTACGTACCTGTTAATGCCGTCTGAGGTTTACACACTGAGGTTACGTACCTGTTAATGGTGTCTGAGGTTTACACACTGAGGCTACGTACCTGTTAATGGTGTCTGGGGTTTACACACTGAGGCTACGTACCGGTTAATGGTGTCTGAGGTTTACACACTGAGGCTACGTACCTGTTAATGGTGTCTGAAGTTTACACACTGAGACTACGTACCGGTTAATGGTGTCTGGGGTTTACACACTGAGGCTACGTACCGGTTAATGGTGTCTGAGGTTTACACACTGAGACTACTTACCGGTTAATGGTGTCTGGGGTTTACAGACTGAGGTTGTACCTGTTAATAGTGTCTGGGGTTTACACACTGAGGCTACGTACCTGTTAATGGTGTCTGGGGTTTACACACTGAGGCTACGTACCGGTTAATGGTGTCTGGGGTTTACACACTGAGGCTACGTACCTGTTAATGGTGTCTGAGGTTTACACACTGAGGCTACTTACCGGATAATGGTCTGAGGTTTACACACTGAGGCTCCGTACCGATTAATGGTGTCTGAGGTTTACACACTGAGGCTACATTGTACGTACCGGTTAATGGTGTCTGAGGTTAACACACTGAGGCTACGTACCGGTTAATGGTGTCTGAGGTTTACACACTAAGGCTACGTACCTGTTAATGGTGTCTGAGGGTTACACACTGAGGCTACGTACCGATTAATGGTGTCTGGGGTTTACACACTGAGGCTACGCACCTGTTAATGGTGTCTCAATTTTTCACACTGAGGCTACGCACCTGTTAATGGTGTCTGAGGTTTACACATTGAGGCTACTTACCGGATAATGGTCTGAGGTTTACACACTGAGGCTACGCACCTGTTAATGGTGTCTGAGGTTTACCCACTGAGGCTACGCACCTGTTAATGGTGTCTGGGGTTTACACACTGAGGCTACGTACCTGTTAATGGTGTCTGGGGTTTACACACTGAGGTTACGTACGTGTTAATGGTGTCTGGGGTTTACACACTGAGGCTACGTACCTGTTAATGGTGTCTGAGGTTTACACACTGAGGTTACGTACCTGTTAATGGTGTCTGAGGTTTACACACTGAGGTTACGTACCTGTTAATGGTGTCTGAGGTTTACACACTGAGGTTACGTACCTGTTAATGGTGTCTGAGGTTTACACACTGAGACTACGTACCGGTTAATGGTGTCTGGGGTTTACACACTGAGACTACGTACCTGTTAATGGTGTCTGGGGTTTACACACTGAGGCTACGTACCTGTTAATGGTGTCTGGGGTTTACACACTGAGGCTACGTACCGGTTAATGGTGTCTGAGGTTTACACACTGAGGCTACGTACCTGTTAATGGTGTCTGAAGTTTACACACTGAGACTACGTACCGGTTAATGGTGTCTGGGGTTTACACACTGAGGCTACGTACCGGTTAATGGTGTCTGAGGTTTACACACTGAGACTACTTACCGGTTAATGGTGTCTGGGGTTTACAGACTGAGGTTGTACCTGTTAATAGTGTCTGGGGTTTACACACTGAGGCTACGTACCTGTTAATGGTGTCTGGGGTTTACACACTGAGGCTACGTACCGGTTAATGGTGTCTGGGGTTTACACACTGAGGCTACGTACCTGTTAATGGTGTCTGAGGTTTACACACTGAGGCTACTTACCGGATAATGGTCTGAGGTTTACACACTGAGGCTCCGTACCGATTAATGGTGTCTGAGGTTGACACACTGAGGCTACGTACCGGTTAATGGTGTCTCAGGTTGACACACTGAGGCTACGTACCTGTTAATGGTGTCTGAGGTTTACACACTGAGGCTACGTACCTGTTAATGGTGTCTGGGGTTTACACACTAAGGCTACGTACCGGTTAATGGTGTCTGGGGTTTACACACTAAGGCTACGTACCGATTAATGGTGTCTGAGGTTTACACACTGAGACTACGTACCGGTTAATGGTGTCTTGGGTTTACACACTGAGGCTACGTACCGGTTAATGGTGTCTGATGTTTACACACTGAGACTACGTACCGGTTAATGGTGTCTGAGGTTTACACACTGAGGCTACGTACCGGTTAATGGTGTCTGGGGTTTACACACTGAGGCTACGTACCTGTTAATGGTGTCTGGGGTTTACACACTGAGGTTACGTACCTGTTAATGGTGTCTGAGGTTTACACAATGAGGCTACGTACCTGTTAATGGTGTCTGGGGTTTACACACTGAGGTTACGTACCTGTTAATGGTGTCTGAGGTTTACACAATGAGGCTACTTACCGGTTAATGGTGTCTGGGGTTTACAGACTGAGGTTGTACCTGTTAATAGTGTCTGGGGTTTACACACTGAGGCTACGTACCTGTTAATGGTGTCTGGGGTTTACACACTGAGGCTACGTACCGGTTAATGGTGTCTGGGGTTTACACACTGAGGCTACGTACCTGTTAATGGTGTCTGAGGTTTACACACTGAGGCTACTTACCGGATAATGGTCTGAGGTTTACACACTGAGGCTCCGTACCGATTAATGGTGTCTGAGGTTGACACACTGAGGCTACGTACCGGTTAATGGTGTCTCAGGTTGACACACTGAGGCTACGTACCTGTTAATGGTGTCTGAGGTTTACACACTGAGGCTACGTACCTGTTAATGGTGTCTGGGGTTTACACACTAAGGCTACGTACCGGTTAATGGTGTCTGGGGTTTACACACTAAGGCTACGTACCGATTAATGGTGTCTGAGGTTTACACACTGAGACTACGTACCGGTTAATGGTGTCTTGGGTTTACACACTGAGGCTACGTACCGGTTAATGGTGTCTGATGTTTACACACTGAGACTACGTACCGGTTAATGGTGTCTGAGGTTTACACACTGAGGCTACGTACCGGTTAATGGTGTCTGGGGTTTACACACTGAGGCTACGTACCTGTTAATGGTGTCTGGGGTTTACACACTGAGGTTACGTACCTGTTAATGGTGTCTGAGGTTTACACAATGAGGCTACGTACCTGTTAATGGTGTCTGGGGTTTACACACTGAGGTTACGTACCTGTTAATGGTGTCTGAGGTTTACACAATGAGGCTACTTACCGGTTAATGGTGTCTGGGGTTTACACACTGAGGCTACGCACCTGTTAATGGTGTCGGAGGTTTACACACTGAGGCTACTTACCGGATAATGGTATCTGGGGTTTACACACTGAGGCTACGTACCTGTTAATGGTGTCTGGGGTTTACACAGTGAGGTTACGTACCTGTTAATGGTGTCTGGGGTTTACACACTGAGGCTACGTACCTGTTAATGGTATCTGGGGTTTACACACTGAGGTTACGTACCTGTTAATGGTGTCTGGGGTTTACACACTGAGGCTACGTACCTGTTAATGGTGTCTGAGGTTTACACACTGAGGCTACGTACCTGTTAATGGTGTCTGGGGTTTACACACTGAGGTTATGTACCTGTTAATTGTGTCTGGGGTTTACACTCTGAGGCTACGTACCTGTTAATAGTTCCTGGGGTTTACAGACTGAGGTTGTACCTGTTAATGGTGTCTGGGGTTTACACACTGAGGCTACGTACCGGTTAATGGTGTCTGAGGTTTACACACTAAGGCTACGTACCGGTTAATGGTGTCTGAGGTTTACACACTGAGGCTACGCACCTGTTAATGGTGTCTGAGGTTTACACACTGAGGCTACCTACCTGTTAATTTTGTCTGAGGTTTACACACTGAGGCTACGTACCTGTTAATGGTGTCTGGGGTTTACACACTGAGGTTATGTACCTGTTAATGGTGTCTGGGGTTTACACACTGAGGCTACGTACCTGTTAATACTTCCTGGGGTTTACAGATTGAGGTTGTACCTGTTAATGGTGTCTTGGGTTTACACACTGAGGCTACGTACCGGTGGTTAATGGTGTCTGAGGTTTACACACTAAGGCTACGTACCGGATAATGGTCTGAGGTTTACACACTGAGGCTACGCACCTGTTAATGGTGTCTGAGGTTTACCCACTGAGGCTACGCACCTGTTAATGGTGTCTGGTGTTTACACACTGAGGCTACGTACCTGTTAATGGTGTCTGGGGTTTACACACTGAGGTTACGTACGTGTTAATGGTGTCTGGGGTTTACACACTGAGGCTACGTACCTGTTAATGGTGTCTGAGGTTTACACACTGAGGTTACGTAGTACCTGTTAATGGTGTCTGAGGTTTACACACTGAGGTTACGTACCTGTTAATGGCGTCTGAGGTTTACACACTGAGGTTACGTACCTGTTAATGGTGTCTGAGGTTTACACACTGAGACTACGTACCTGTTAATGGTGTCTGGGGTTTACACACTGAGGCTACGTACCGGTTAATGGTGTCTGATGTTTACACACTGAGACTACGTACCGGTTAATGGTGTCTGAGGTTTACACACTGAGGCTACGTACCGGTTAATGGTGTCTGGGGTTTACACACTGAGGCTACGTACCTGTTAATGGTGTCTGGGGTTTACACACTGAGGTTACGTACCTGTTAATGGTGTCTGAGGTTTACACAATGAGGCTACGTACCTGTTAATGGTGTCTGGGGTTTACACACTGAGGTTACGTACCTGTTAATGGTGTCTGAGGTTTACACAATGAGGCTACTTACCGGTTAATGGTGTCTGGGGTTTACACACTGAGGCTACGCACCTGTTAATGGTGTCGGAGGTTTACACACTGAGGCTACTTACCGGATAATGGTATCTGGGGTTTACACACTGAGGCTACGTACCTGTTAATGGTGTCTGGGGTTTACACACTGAGGTTACGTACCTGTTAATGGTGTCTGGGGTTTACACACTGAGGCTACGTACCTGTTAATGGTATCTGGGGTTTACACACTGAGGCTACGTACCTGTTAATGGTGTCTGGGGTTGATACACTGAGGTTACGTACCTGTTAATGGTGTCTGGGGTTTACACACTGAGGCTACGTACCTGTTAATGGTGTCTGAGGTTTACACACTGAGGTTACGTACCTGTTAATGGTGTCTGAGGTTTACACACTGAGGCTACGTACCTGTTAATGGTGTCTGGGGTTTACACACTGAGGTTATGTACCTGTTAATTGTGTCTGGGGTTTACACACTGAGGCTACGTACCTGTTAATAGTTCCTGGGGTTTACAGACTGAGGTTGTACCTGTTAATGGTGTCTGGGGTTTACACACTGAGGCTACGTACCGGTTAATAGTGTCTGAGGTTTACACACTAAGGCTACGTACCGGTTAATGGTGTCTGAGGTTTACACACTGAGGCTACGCACCTGTTAATGGTGTCTGAGGTTTACACACTGAGGCTACGTACCTGTTAATTTTGTCTGAGGTTTACACACTGAGGCTACGTACCTGTTAATGGTGTCTGGGGTTTACACACTGAGGTTATGTACCTGTTAATGGTGTCTGGGGTTTACACACTGAGGCTACGTACCTGTTAATACTTCCTGGGGTTTACAGATTGAGGTTGTACCTGTTAATGGTGTCTTGGGTTTACACACTGAGGCTACGTACCGGTGGTTAATGGTGTCTGAGGTTTACACACTAAGGCTACGTACCGGATAATGGTCTGAGGTTTACACACTGAGGCTACGCACCTGTTAATGGTGTCTGAGGTTTACCCACTGAGGCTACGCACCTGTTAATGGTGTCTGGTGTTTACACACTGAGGCTACGTACCTGTTAATGGTGTCCTGGGTTTACACACTGAGGTTACGTACGTGTTAATGGTGTCTGGGGTTTACACACTGAGGCTACGTACCTGTTAATGGTGTCTGAGGTTTACACACTGAGGTTACGTACCTGTTAATGGTGTCTGAGGTTTACACACTGAGGTTACGTACCTGTTCATGGCGTCTGAGGTTTACACACTGAGGTTACGTACCTGTTAATGGTGTCTGAGGTTTACACACTGAGACTACGTACCTGTTAATGGTGTCTGGGGTTTACACACTGAGGCTACGTACCGGTTAATGGTGTCTGAGGTTTACACACTGAGGCTACGTACCTGTTAATGGTGTCTGAAGTTTACACACTGAGACTACGTACCGGTTAATGGTGTCTGGGGTTTACACACTGAGGCTACGTACCGGTTAATGGTGTCTGAGGTTTACACACTGAGACTACTTACCGGTTAATGGTGTCTGGGTTTTACAGACTGAGGTTGTACCTGTTAATAGTGTCTGGGGTTTACACACTGAGGCTACGTACCTGTTAATGGTGTCTGGGGTTTACACACTGAGGCTACGTACCGGTTAATGCTGTCTGGGGTTTACACACTGAGGCTACGTACCTGTTAATGGTGTCTGAGGTTTACACACTGAGGCTACTTACCGGATAATGGTCTGAGGTTTACACACTGAGGCTCCGTACCGATTAATGGTGTCTGAGGTTTACACACTGAGGCTACATTGTACGTACCGGTTAATGGTGTCTGAGGTTAACACACTGAGGCTACGTACCGGTTAATGGTGTCTGAGGTTTACACACTAAGGCTACGTACCTGTTAATGGTGTCTGAGGGTTACACACTGAGGCTACGTACCGATTAATGGTGTCTGGGGTTTACACACTGAGGCTACGCACCTGTTAATGGTGTCTCAATTTTTCACACTGAGGCTACGCACCTGTTAATGGTGTCTGAGGTTTACACACTGAGGCTACTTACCGGATAATGGTCTGAGGTTTACACACTGAGGCTACGCACCTGTTAATGGTGTCTGAGGTTTACCCACTGAGGCTACGCACCTGTTAATGGTGTCTGGGGTTTACACACTGAGGCTACGTACCTGTTAATGGTGTCTGGGGTTTACACACTGAGGTTACGTACGTGTTAATGGTGTCTGGGGTTTACACACTGAGGCTACGTACCTGTTAATGGTGTCTGAGGTTTACACACTGAGGTTACGTACCTGTTAATGGTGTCTGAGGTTTACACACTGAGGTTACGTACTTGTTAATGGTGTCTGAGGTTTACACACTGAGGTTACGTACCTGTTAATGGTGTCTGAGGTTTACACACTGAGACTACGTACCGGTTAATGGTGTCTGGGGTTTACACACTGAGACTACGTACCTGTTAATGGTGTCTGGGGTTTACACACTGAGACTACGTACCTGTTAATGGTGTCTGGGGTTTACACACTGAGGCTACGTACCGGTTAATGGTGTCTGAGGTTTACACACTAAGGCTACGTACCTGTTAATGGTGTCTGAGGGTTACACACTGAGGCTACGTACCGATTAATGGTGTCTGGGGTTTACACACTGAGGCTACGCACCTGTTAATGGTGTCTCAATTTTTCACACTGAGGCTACGCACCTGTTAATGGTGTCTGAGGTTTACACACTGAGGCTACTTACCGGATAATGGTCTGAGGTTTACACACTGAGGCTACGTACCTGTTAATGGTGTCTGAGGTTTACCCACTGAGGCTACGCACCTGTTAATGGTGTCTGGGGTTTACACACTGAGGCTACGTACCTGTTTAATGGTGTCTGGGGTTTACACACTGAGGTTACGTACGTGTTAATGGTGTCTGGGGTTTACACACTGAGGCTACGTACCTGTTAATGGTGTCTGAGGTTTACACACTGAGGTTACGTACCTGTTAATGGTGTCTGAGGTTTACACACTGAGGTTACGTACCTGTTAATGCCGTCTGAGGTTTACACACTGAGGTTACGTACCTGTTAATGGTGTCTGAGGTTTACACACTGAGACTACGTACCTGTTAATGGTGTCTGGGGTTTACACACTGAGGCTACGTACCGGTTAATGGTGTCTGAGGTTTACACACTGAGGCTACGTACCTGTTAATGGTGTCTGAAGTTTACACACTGAGACTACGTACCGGTTAATGGTGTCTGGGGTTTACACACTGAGGCTACGTACCGGTTAATGGTGTCTGAGGTTTACACACTGAGACTACTTACCGGTTAATGGTGTCTGGGGTTTACAGACTGAGGTTGTACCTGTTAATAGTGTCTGGGGTTTACACACTGAGGCTACGTACCTGTTAATGGTGTCTGGGGTTTACACACTGAGGCTACGTACCGGTTAATGGTGTCTGGGGTTTACACACTGAGGCTACGTACCTGTTAATGGTGTCTGAGGTTTACACACTGAGGCTACTTACCGGATAATGGTCTGAGGTTTACACACTGAGGCTCCGTACCGATTAATGGTGTCTGAGGTTTACACACTGAGGCTACATTGTACGTACCGGTTAATGGTGTCTGAGGTTAACACACTGAGGCTACGTACCGGTTAATGGTGTCTGAGGTTTACACACTAAGGCTACGTACCTGTTAATGGTGTCTGAGGGTTACACACTGAGGCTACGTACCGATTAATGGTGTCTGGGGTTTACACACTGAGGCTACGCACCTGTTAATGGTGTCTCAATTTTTCACACTGAGGCTACGCACCTGTTAATGGTGTCTGAGGTTTACACATTGAGGCCACTTACCGGATAATGGTCTGAGGTTTACACACTGAGGCTACGCACCTGTTAATGGTGTCTGAGGTTTACCCACTGAGGCTACGCACCTGTTAATGGTGTCTGGGGTTTACACACTGAGGCTACGTACCTGTTAATGGTGTCTGGGGTTTACACACTGAGGTTACGTACGTGTTAATGGTGTCTGGGGTTTACACACTGAGGCTACGTACCTGTTAATGGTGTCTGAGGTTTACACACTGAGGTTACGTACCTGTTAATGGTGTCTGAGGTTTACACACTGAGGTTACGTACCTGTTAATGGTGTCTGAGGTTTACACACTGAGGTTACGTACCTGTTAATGGTGTCTGGGGTTTACACACTGAGACTACGTACCTGTTAATGGTGTCTGGGGTTTACACACTGAGACTACGTACCTGTTAATGGTGTCTGGGGTTTACACACTGAGGCTACGTACCGGTTAATGGTGTCTGAGGTTTACACACTGAGGCTACGTACCTGTTAATGGTGTCTGAAGTTTACACACTGAGACTACGTACCGGTTAATGGTGTCTGGGGTTTACACACTGAGGCTACGTACCGGTTAATGGTGTCTGAGGTTTACACACTGAGACTACTTACCGGTTAATGGTGTCTGGGGTTTACAGACTGAGGTTGTACCTGTTAATAGTGTCTGGGGTTTACACACTGAGGCTACGTACCTGTTAATGGTGTCTGGGGTTTACACACTGAGGCTACGTACCGGTTAATGGTGTCTGGGGTTTACACACTGAGGCTACGTACCTGTTAATGGTGTCTGAGGTTTACACACTGAGGCTACTTACCGGTCTGAGGTTTACACACTGAGGCTCCGTACCGATTAATGGTGTCTGAGGTTGACACACTGAGGCTACGTACCGGTTAATGGTGTCTCAGGTTGACACACTGAGGCTACGTACCTGTTAATGGTGTCTGAGGTTTACACACTGAGGCTACGTACCTGTTAATGGTGTCTGGGGTTTACACACTAAGGCTACGTACCGGTTAATGGTGTCTGGGGTTTACACACTAAGGCTACGTACCGATTAATGGTGTCTGAGGTTTACACACTGAGACTACGTACCGGTTAATGGTGTCTTGGGTTTACACACTGAGGCTACGTACCGGTTAATGGTGTCTGATGTTTACACACTGAGACTACGTACCGGTTAATGGTGTCTGAGGTTTACACACTGAGGCTACGTACCGGTTAATGGTGTCTGGGGTTTACACACTGAGGCTACGTACCTGTTAATGGTGTCTGGGGTTTACACACTGAGGTTACGTACCTGTTAATGGTATCTGAGGTTTACACAATGAGGCTACGTACCTGTTAATGGTGTCTGGGGTTTACACACTGAGGTTACGTACCTGTTAATGGTGTCTGAGGTTTACACAATGAGGCTACTTACCGGTTAATGGTGTCTGGGGTTTACACACTGAGGCTACGCACCTGTTAATGGTGTCGGAGGTTTACACACTGAGGCTACTTACCGGATAATGGTATCTGGGGTTTACACACTGAGGCTACGTACCTGTTAATGGTGTCTGGGGTTTACACAGTGAGGTTACGTACCTGTTAATGGTGTCTGGGGTTTACACACTGAGGCTACGTACCTGTTAATGGTATCTGGGGTTTACACACTGAGGTTACGTACCTGTTAATGGTGTCTGGGGTTTACACACTGAGGCTACGTACCTGTTAATGGTGTCTGAGGTTTACACACTGAGGTTACGTACCTGTTAATGGTGTCTGAGGTTTACACACTGAGGCTACGTACCTGTTAATGGTGTCTGGGGTTTACACACTGAGGTTATGTACCTGTTAATTGTGTCTGGGGTTTACACTCTGAGGCTACGTACCTGTTAATAGTTCCTGGAGTTTACAGACTGAGGTTGTACCTGTTAATGGTGTCTGGGGTTTACACACTGAGGCTACGTACCGGTTAATGGTGTCTGAGGTTTACACACTAAGGCTACGTACCGGTTAATGGTGTCTGAGGTTTACACACTGAGGCTACGCACCTGTTAATGGTGTCTGAGGTTTACACACTGAGGCTACGTACCTGTTAATTTTGTCTGAGGTTTACACACTGAGGCTACGTACCTGTTAATGGTGTCTGGGGTTTACACACTGAGGTTATGTACCTGTTAATGGTGTCTGGGGTTTACACACTGAGGCTACGTACCTGTTAATACTTCCTGGGGTTTACAGATTGAGGTTGTACCTGTTAATGGTGTCTTGGGTTTACACACTGAGGCTACGTACCGGTGGTTAATGGTGTCTGAGGTTTACACACTAAGGCTACGTACCGGATAATGGTCTGAGGTTTACACACTGAGGCTACGCACCTGTTAATGGTGTCTGATGTTTACCCACTGAGGCTACGCACCTGTTAATGGTGTCTGGTGTTTACACACTGAGGCTACGTACCTGTTAATGGTGTCTGGGGTTTACACACTGAGGTTACGTACGTGTTAATGGTGTCTGGGGTTTACACACTGAGGCTACGTACCTGTTAATGGTGTCTGAGGTTTACACACTGAGGTTACGTAGTACCTGTTAATGGTGTCTGAGGTTTACACACTGAGGTTACGTACCTGTTAATGGCGTCTGAGGTTTACACACTGAGGTTACGTACCTGTTAATGGTGTCTGAGGTTTACACACTGAGACTACGTACCTGTTAATGGTGTCTGGGGTTTACACACTGAGGCTACGTACCGGTTAATGGTGTCTGATGTTTACACACTGAGACTACGTACCGGTTAATGGTGTCTGAGGTTTACACACTGAGGCTACGTACCGGTTAATGGTGTCTGGGGTTTACACACTGAGGCTACGTACCTGTTAATGGTGTCTGGGGTTTACACACTGAGGTTACGTACCTGTTAATGGTGTCTGAGGTTTACACAATGAGGCTACGTACCTGTTAATGGTGTCTGGGGTTTACACACTGAGGTTACGTACCTGTTAATGGTGTCTGAGGTTTACACAATGAGGCTACTTACCGGTTAATGGTGTCTGGGGTTTACACACTGAGGCTACGAACCTGTTAATGGTGTCGGAGGTTTACACACTGAGGCTACTTACCGGATAATGGTATCTGGGGTTTACACACTGAGGCTACGTACCTGTTAATGGTGTCTGGGGTTTACACACTGAGGTTACGTACCTGTTAATGGTGTCTGGGGTTTACACACTGAGGCTACGTACCTGTTAATGGTATCTGGGGTTCATACACTGAGGCTACGTACCTGTTAATGGTGTCTGGGGTTGATACACTGAGGTTACGTACCTGTTAATGGTGTCTGGGGTTTACACACTGAGGCTACGTACCTGTTAATGGTGTCTGAGGTTTACACACTGAGGTTACGTACCTGTTAATGGTGTCTGAGGTTTACACACTGAGGCTACGTACCTGTTAATGGTGTCTGGGGTTTACACACTGAGGTTATGTACCTGTTAATTGTGTCTGGGGTTTACACACTGAGGCTACGTACCTGTTAATAGTTCCTGGGGTTTACAGACTGAGGTTGTACCTGTTAATGGTGTCTGGGGTTTACACACTAAGGCTACGTACCGGTTAATGGTGTCTGAGGTTTACACACTAAGGCTACGTACCGGTTAATGGTGTCTGAGGTTTACACACTGAGGCTACGCACCTGTTAATGGTGTCTGAGGTTTACACACTGAGGCTACGTACCTGTTAATTTTGTCTGAGGTTTACACACTGAGGCTACGTACCTGTTAATGGTGTCTGGGGTTTACACACTGAGGTTATGTACCTGTTAATGGTGTCTGGGGTTTACACACTGAGGCTACGTACCTGTTAATACTTCCTGGGGTTTACAGATTGAGGTTGTACCTGTTAATGGTGTCTTGGGTTTACACACTGAGGCTACGTACCGGTGGTTAATGGTGTCTGAGGTTTACACACTAAGGCTACGTACCGGATAATGGTCTGAGGTTTACACACTGAGGCTACGCACCTGTTAATGGTGTCTGAGGTTTACCCACTGAGGCTACGCACCTGTTAATGGTGTCTGGTGTTTACACACTGAGGCTACGTACCTGTTAATGGTGTCTGGGGTTTACACACTGAGGTTACGTACGTGTTAATGGTGTCTGGGGTTTACACACTGAGGCTACGTACCTGTTAATGGTGTCTGAGGTTTACACACTGAGGTTACGTACCTGTTAATGGTGTCTGAGGTTTACACACTGAGGTTACGTACCTGTTAATGGCGTCTGAGGTTTACACACTGAGGTTACGTACCTGTTAATGGTGTCTGAGGTTTACACACTGAGACTACGTACCTGTTAATGGTGTCTGAGGTTTACACACTGAGGCTACGCACCTGTTAATGGTGTCTGAGGTTTACACACTGAGGCTACGTACCTGTTAATTTTGTCTGAGGTTTACACACTGAGGCTACGTACCTGTTAATGGTGTCTGGGGTTTACACACTGAGGTTATGTACCTGTTAATGGTGTCTGGGGTTTACACACTGAGGCTACGTACCTGTTAATACTTCCTGGGGTTTACAGATTGAGGTTGTACCTGTTAATGGTGTCTTGGGTTTACACACTGAGGCTACGTACCGGTGGTTAATGGTGTCTGAGGTTTACACACTAAGGCTACGTACCGGATAATGGTCTGAGGTTTACACACTGAGGCTACGCACCTGTTAATGGTGTCTGAGGTTTACCCACTGAGGCTACGCACCTGTTAATGGTGTCTGGTGTTTACACACTGAGGCTACGTACCTGTTAATGGTGTCTGGGGTTTACACACTGAGGTTACGTACGTGTTAATGGTGTCTGGGGTTTACACACTGAGGCTACGTACCTGTTAATGGTGTCTGAGGTTTACACACTGAGGTTACGTACCTGTTAATGGTGTCTGAGGTTTACACACTGAGGTTACGTACCTGTTAATGGCGTCTGAGGTTTACACACTGAGGTTACGTACCTGTTAATGGTGTCTGAGGTTTACACACTGAGACTACGTACCTGTTAATGGTGTCTGGGGTTTACACACTGAGGCTACGTACCGGTTAATGGTGTCTGAGGTTTACACACTGAGGCTACGTACCTGTTAATGGTGTCTGAAGTTTACACACTGAGACTACGTACCGGTTAATGGTGTCTGGGGTTTACACACTGAGGCTACGTACCGGTTAATGGTGTCTGAGGTTTACACACTGAGACTACTTACCGGTTAATGGTGTCTGGGGTTTACAGACTGAGGTTGTACCTGTTAATAGTGTCTGGGGTTTACACACTGAGGCTACGTACCTGTTAATGGTGTCTGGGGTTTACACACTGAGGCTACGTACCGGTTAATGGTGTCTGGGGTTTACACACTGAGGCTACGTACCTGTTAATGGTGTCTGAGGTTTACACACTGAGGCTACTTACCGGATAATGGTCTGAGGTTTACACACTGAGGCTCCGTACCGATTAATGGTGTCTGAGGTTTACACACTGAGGCTACATTGTACGTACCGGTTAATGGTGTCTGAGGTTAACACACTGAGGCTACGTACCGGTTAATGGTGTCTGAGGTTTACACACTAAGGCTACGTACCTGTTAATGGTGTCTGAGGGTTACACACTGAGGCTACGTACCGGTTAATGGTGTCTGGGGTTTACACACTGAGGCTACGCACCTGTTAATGGTGTCTCAATTTTTCACACTGAGGCTACGCACCTGTTAATGGTGTCTGAGGTTTACACACTGAGGCTACTTACCGGATAATGGTCTGAGGTTTACACACTGAGGCTACGTACCTGTTAATGGTGTCTGAGGTTTACCCACTGAGGCTACGCACCTGTTAATGGTGTCTGGGGTTTACACACTGAGGCTACGTACCTGTTAATGGTGTCTGGGGTTTACACACTGAGGCTACGTACCTGTTAATGGTGTCTGGGGTTTACACACTGAGGCTACGTACCTGTTAATGGTGTCTGAGGTTTACACACTGAGGTTACGTACCTGTTAATGGTGTCTGAGGTTTACACACTGAGGTTACGTACCTGTTAATGGTGTCTGAGGTTTACACACTGAGGTTACGTACCTGTTAATGGTGTCTGAGGTTTACACACTGAGACTACGTACCGGTTAATGGTGTCTGGGGTTTACACACTGAGACTACGTACCTGTTAATGGTGTCTGGGGTTTACACACTGAGACTACGTACCTGTTAATGGTGTCTGGGGTTTACACACTGAGGCTACGTACCGGTTAATGGTGTCTGAGGTTTACACACTGAGGCTACGTACCTGTTAATGGTGTCTGAAGTTTACACACTGAGACTACGTACCGGTTAATGGTGTCTGGGGTTTACATACTGAGGCTACGTACCGGTTAATGGTGTCTGAGGTTTACACACTGAGACTACTTACCGGTTAATGGTGTCTGGGGTTTACAGACTGAGGTTGTACCTGTTAATAGTGTCTGGGGTTTACACACTGAGGCTACGTACCTGTTAATGGTGTCTGGGGTTTACACACTGAGGCTACGTACCGGTTAATGGTGTCTGGGGTTTACACACTGAGGCTACGTACCTGTTAATGGTGTCTGAGGTTTACACACTGAGGCTACTTACCGGATAATGGTCTGAGGTTTACACACTGAGGCTCCGTACCGATTAATGGTGTCTGAGGTTGACACACTGAGGCTACGTACCGGTTAATGGTGTCTGAGGTTTACACACTGAGGCTACGTACCTGTTAATGGTGTCTGAGGTTTACACACTGAGGCTACGTACCTGTTAATGGTGTCTGGGGTTTACACACTAAGGCTACGTACCGGTTAATGGTGTCTGGGGTTTACACACTAAGGCTACGTACCGATTAATGGTGTCTGAGGTTTACACACTGAGACTACGTACCGGTTAATGGTGTCTGAGGTTTACACACTGAGGCTACGTACCGGTTAATGGTGTCTGATGTTTACACACTGAGACTACGTACCGGTTAATGGTGTCTGAGGTTTACACACTGAGGCTACGTACCGGTTAATGGTGTCTGGGGTTTACACACTGAGGCTACGTACCTGTTAATGGTGTCTGGGGTTTACGCACTGAGGTTACGTACCTGTTAATGGTGTCTGAGGTTTACACAATGAGGCTACGTACCTGTTAATGGTGTCTGGGGTTTACACACTGAGGTTACGTACCTGTTAATGGTGTCTGAGGTTTACACAATGAGGCTACTTACCGGTTAATGGTGTCTGGGGTTTACACACTGAGGCTACGCACCTGTTAATGGTGTCTGAGGTTTACACACTGAGGTTACGTACCTGTAATGGTGTCGGAGGTTTACACACTGAGGCTACTTACCGGATAATGGTATCTGGGGTTTACACACTGAGGCTACGTACCTGTTAATGGTGTCTGGGGTTTACACACTGAGGTTACGTACCTGTTAATGGTGTCTGGGGTTTACACACTGAGACTACGTACCTGTTAATGGTGTCTGGGGTTTACACACTGAGGCTACGTACCTGTTAATGGTATCTGGGGTTTACACACTGAGGCTACGTACCTGTTAATGGTGTCTGGGGTTGATACACTGAGGTTACGTACCTGTTAATGGTGTCTGGGGTTTACACACTGAGGCTACGTACCTGTTAATGGTGTCTGAGGTTTACACACTGAGGTTACGTACCTGTTAATGGTGTCTGAGGTTTACACACTGAGGCTACGTACCTGTTAATGGTGTCTGGGGTTTACACACTGAGGTTATGTACCTGTTAATGGTGTCTGGGGTTTACACACTGAGGCTACGTACCTGTTAATAGTTCCTGGGGTTTACAGACTGAGGTTGTACCTGTTAATGGTGTCTGGGGTTTACACACTGAGGCTACGTACCGGTTAATGGTGTCTGAGGTTTACACACTAAGGCTACGTACCGGTTAATGGTGTCTGAGGTTTACACACTGAGGCTACGCACCTGTTAATGGTGTCTGAGGTTTACACACTGAGGCTACGTACCTGTTAATTTTGTCTGAGGTTTACACACTGAGGCTACTTACCTGTTAATTTTGTCTGAGGTTTACACACTGAGGCTACTTACCTGTTAATTTTGTCTTAGGTTTACACACTGAGGCTACTTACCTGTTAATTTTGTCTGAGGTTTACACACTGAGGCTACGTACCTGTTAATGGTGTCTGCGTTTTACACACCGATATCGAGTGCTCGTAAGTGTATGGCCTATCGACGGATGAAAAGGGACTGTTCCAGTTGTGCAAACCTTCTTCACAGTCTGTCAGTATGTCCGACTCCCCATTCCGTGAACACTCTCTAAATGTACCTATCAAAAGAACAATAAAATACCATCAACAAGGATGATAGTTTTAGTCACTAATACACGCAATCAGTTATGTTGCCAATATGTTCGTTTCACGTTTTAGCTCAACAAGGTTAGGATTTCAGTTTTGAAGATGGAACAAGATGTTTAGAAAAAAATCAATACCATTCATGCCATAAACAGGCTGACAGCACCTTCCCCAAGTGAAGTATCCAAACAGGTAATGCCAGGTGGATCCCGGTATGATACTGGAACAGTTCCAGTTAAATGGTGCAGGGGAACAGAAAGTATCAGGTTGAATCTTAAATAAAAAATAAACAAAAGAAATTAGTGAACTACAACGTCATAAAAATACAATACACATGGATTTTAAGATGTTTTAATGTTAATGTATTTTCATGGTCGTTTCTAAATTTAACTCCTCATCAAATTTTGTCACGTAATGGAGATCGTTGTTATCTTTGGTGAGTTAGTTCTACTATTTAAATATAGTCGGTTGAAAGTGGATTTCGAACACAATGGAGTCTTAAAGCCATTCAATAAATCGATTAATCCATTCAACCATGCAGAATAATTAATATGTAGTTACTTGTTCAACATTTGTGCTACAACCTTCCTTGTCTGGCTGGTATAAGATGCACTTTTTCAATCACGTGCAACTCCCGTTTTGATCTCGTGTAAGGGAGTTTTGGGATATCTAATAAACTCACACCTTAAGATTTGTCAAAATTCAAAAGAGGTTGTCGGCTCTTTGTAGAACGTTTAAAACTACCAATTCGGTGGCCAATATTGCCTCTAGGATGATCAGTTAAACCATCAGTGCGTTTCCGTTTTTACTTTTATTAAGTTCAGTATTTTAGTATAAATTAAGTGTTTGCAAATAGTGAAAAATAATGCATTTTTATAAATTTTGTGCACAGTTTCAGTGTTACTGAAAAACATTTCAGTTTTGACCTTGAAATTGCTAAAAGTACCATATATAAATGGACAAACCTTTCATATCGAAGGAACCTTAGTTTTATCATTAAAAGTACGAGGTAGGTGTACCTAAGTCACCTTTTTGAGTACAAAAAAAAAATTAACTTTCATATAAAAGAAAATACTATTTTTATCAATACTGTACATTCCAAGTATGAGAAAAATCACAAATTTGAAATTAGTATCTTTGACCAATCATTACACATAATCGAGCAAACGGATATATATATTTCTTCTTATATTTTCTGCTATGCCATTAACTGCCGTTTTCAAAACAGTACGAAAGTACGGAAGTATGAAATAACTGTCGGTAGATATATATACTTCAAATTTTTTTTTTTTTTTTTTATAATTTTTTTTTATTTTCCAAAAACACATATATCATTAACAGTCAATAATTTTAATATATCACATGCACACTACTGCCATAATCTTTTAACAATTATCCTAACTACTCACACTCATCTTCATCCTCATCATATCATCCTCATCCTTATCATCAACATCACCATCCAATCATTATCATCATCATCAAATCATCATCATCATCATCATCATCATCAGCAGCAGCAGCATCAAATCTTCTTCAATAGTCATCATCCTCATCTGCAATAATCATCCTCGTTCTCACCACCACCATCATCATCAATCCTCATCAAACATCAATCGTCATCATCATCATCATCCTCATCATTATCATCATTCAATCACCAGCATCCTCACCATCATCATCATCATCAACATCATCATCATCATAATCATCATCACCACCATCATCATCATCATCATCATCATCATCCAATCATCATCATCATCATCATCATCATCATTCAATCACCATCATCCTCACCATCATCATCATCAATCAACATGCATCATCATCATGATGATTCACCCTCAATAAAACTCACAATTTTATCATCTTCAGCAGCAGCAGCAATATTCACATCATAGGCGCAGTTCATAATCAATGACATATGTGTAACATAATATTTTTTTTTCTTTCTCACACACACTCGCAGTCACAACAATATAGACTTTTGCACTTTCAAATACACATCAACACACACACGCACCCTCATCACACACAAACATACACAAAAGCAAACACTTTTGTACATAATATGTAGAAGAGAGAGAGAGAGAGAGAGAGAGAGAGAGAGAGAGAGAGAGAGATGTGCCATTTCGTATAATAACAGATTATCGCAGTGTGCTTAATAACATACAAAATATAAAGACAAAAAAAATAGTTGAGAAGTATTGTCAAAACTTCAAAAATTTAACAAATCAAAAAAGAATTGAACAATTTTTGTTTACGGACGTACGGGTCACGAACCACAAATGAAAGGGTAATTGAGCTGCGACTGATGATGGTAGTCTAATAAAATAGTTGAGTACAACCAATCATGTTCTTTCCATAGAAGAAATTACTTCTCTTAATAATATGTGTGTAAAATGGCACAGGTAAATCTTAACCAAGAAGATGTCCAACCGAATTATTTTACTTACCTCGTTTACTTAATCAGTTCCGACAGTAAGCATAAAAAAGCATGAAAAATATTTTTTAACACAGATACACTTTTTCAAATCTAGCGTTATTGTTAATTATATTTACATGTATAACATTTGCGAAACAGTTTAATTCAACTTAAATTTATCACTATTGATGGCCCAGATAGAAGCGCGCGAACGTAATGGAGAAAAGTTCAAAAAGTGGTCGTGCAGGTGACCCCTACCTTTTCACTTCTGATCGGGGAATCGAACACTAATTGTCGATTTGTGAAAGTACCACTGTGCCATCCGACAAAATAATTATCAAAAATTTGTTAAACAATAGAAAGGTAATCTGATAAACATTTTTCTGGCAGCATCGTGTATCATTGAAAAAACAACCGATCCCGACAGAGAGAACAATTATAGCTAGTGACGTCATTCAGTTTCCAGTTATACACCAGAAGTAGACAAGTGACGTCATTGAGTTTCCAGGGATAAACCAGAAGTAGACAAGTGACGTCATTAAGTCTCCAGTGAGATACCAGAAGTAGAAAAGTGGCGCAATTAACTCTCCCGTGATACACCAGAAGGAGAAAAGTGACGACACTCAGTCTCCAGTTATATACTTGAAGTAGACAAGTGACGTCATTCAGTCTGCAGTGATACAGCAAAAGTAGACATGTGACGTCATTCAGTCACCAGTGATACACCAGAAGTCGACAAGTGACGTCATTCAGTCTCCAATGAGATACAGTACGTACACAAGTGACGTCATTCAGTCTCCAGTGAGATACAGCATGTACACAAGTGACGTCATTCAGTCTCCATTGATACACCAGAAGTAGACAAGTGACGTCATTAAGTCTCCAGTGAGATACAGTACGTACATATGTGACGTCATTCAGTATCCAGTGATACACCTGAGGTAGACAGGAAAACAGTTCACCTGGTCAGTACCAACACCTCGTGAAAACAGTTTTGACTGTTGACTGATGAGGCATGAAACAACTGTAAACTGTCGAAATAATAGTCGAATTAGATTAGAGACAGGATTATGAAGCAAAATAAACTTAGAATAAACCCATTGTTCAGTGTTTAATACCCTTTTTATATCCTTCAACTTAATGTTTGCTGCCGTCAATACCATCGACATTAAATATTCACTTACCAAAGGATGAGCACTGGGTATGTAGTCACCGCACCTCCCCTAAAAAATTAAAATATATCAGATTAAAACATTACTGGACGTGGTTGTATATCTTCATTCTTCACATATGTATTACTTTCCGACAACAGACTCTAATATAACATTTTTTTAAGACTCAAATATAACATGCTTATTTGTCCAGTATTAGTGCAAAACTCTTATTTATGCTTTCCGTGTATATCAATATGATTCTTATGGTATTATGATGACTTTTTTCACAATAGAAATATACTGTAGCATGGCTACACTACAAATGTTGAAATCAGTATTAGGAACATAAACTCACTGATACCCATCACTTGCCAATGTACTATCAATTTAAGACTAGGCAAATCGGTACAGTTAACGCAGATCTACAACATAACAACTTACATAGCACAAAACGATATTGGTTGCTAGATACAGGCCAAGGGAGATTAAAAGATCCATGTCCAGCTGCCAAAAAAAAAAACATTAATTAAATCAATAAATAAATAATGTTAAAATAATGTGGCCATCAACGCCTAACAAAGAAATTGATTAACTATTCTGGTAAACATATATAGACTACAAAATTGATGCGAAATTAGTTAACTATATAATGTATTACACAGTGAGCTTGTTAATCAATGAAAAGAACTTTATTTACTAGCTTTGAGTAAAAAGGCAAGATAATAATGTACCAAAAATAGATATTGCCGCATTACTGTTCTAAAAAGGGAAATGGTTTATATTGAATAATTGTTCCGTAACGAAAGGCACTACTGGTTACAACACTTGTTCATTCAAAATACAACATTGAACAGCTTACATAAAACGCAAATATAATAATACAAATATACCAATACCAATATAACAATACAAATATTATAATACAAATATACCAATATCAATATTACAATACCAATGTAACAATATTAATGTAACACTATAAATATACCTGGTAAAAATATGTGACCTGACGTCATTGAGATGTTCTTTGAAATGTTTGTTTAAGCCAGCAAGGAGGGAAAGCAGCAAGTAAGATGGTCGTTAAACTTTCTTGTCTTTTCCTATATCTATATAGTATCTAAACTAGGTTCGTCGTGAACAGCAACTTAAAATACATACATGATATCTTACAGTGCTCTCAGTAATACCAACTATATTTCAAAACCACGAGTGTGGCTAATATTTTGAGATTTTTCACGATTGCGTAGCACGAGTGAAACACGTCAAAATATTAGCTACACGAGTTAGATATATTTGGTATTACTGAAGATACTGCTAGATATTCTGTTTATTATATTTTATTGTAAAATATACCACGGCAGCTCATGTTATGTTATGTTAAGTTATGTATTCTATCTTGCATTATGACGTCATATAATATGACGGAGAGCTAAATGCAACTCTTAATTTTCACAATCGTCGTTTGTAAACAGCGTTCTGATTGGTCAAATCAGAAAAAAGGTGATATTGAAAAATATTACTTTCATAGAATGAATAGTTTTCGATATTTCACAGGGAAAAATGTAATAATGTTGTTTTCATTATTCGTCAACCATACACATATATCTGGTGGTTTTAGGGCTGAGAAATTTTGGCACTTCAAGTGCCGGTATTTCTTTTTATCCCGAAGCTGGTATCCGCATTGGCCGAATAGACCCACCACATTTATAGCGAATACATAGCCAGTAAGTTACAATACAATGTTCATTTTTGTGCCAGACTTAGGAAAGCCGAAATGACGAAGCTTTGCCGGGTACCAAAAGAATCTTTGTATTGCAGCATACATGCCGTGTATTCTCGTTATCCTGTAAACAATTTTCTAGAAGATGACGACATTCAAAACAAACAAGTTTTTATTTGTTTACTTTCCTTGGTTTCGAGTGATACACTTGTGTGTGTATTTACCACAACAAAAGTATAAATGCGCAATGGCGAAATAGTTCAAGGCTTTTTATGTGAATCAGAGTTCAATTTCCCTTAAACATTTATGAAAATACAGCACAAATACAAATTATTTCCGAAAAAAAATGGTTCCTTTAGACAATCAGTGACGCGTCAATACAATTGTGGGCTACAATTACTCTTTTTACTTTGATTCATTTAAACTTTTTTTTTTTTTTTTTTTTTTCATATAGTCACATCTTTGGTAACTCCTTTCATTTGACACTCTGTTTTCCTGTGCCCGCTTTCGTTACAAGCCAGGCATTTCCAATCATTTTCACATTGTGTGTATGTGTGGCCTTCTTCTAAACATTTTGTGCATTTTCGAGTATCATATCTTGGCTGTCCGTAGTACCATACGTTGCCATAATATTTTCCCATTTGCATGGATTTTGGGAGATCTTTTTTCAATTTTTTTACAAATACAATCCTTTCTCCATTGTCGCAGTTGGTTAACTTATTGTTCACCCTCAATTTCTCCCTGTACATTTCTAGTACGTCACATCCCCCCTGTTCCAATGCTCTCATTATCACTCCGTCATCCGCTGACAGCGGTATGTTTGATATTTTTAACCTTGTTGTAATTTCAGGGTCATATTTCGGTTTTCTAGGGTTTTCAGGTACAAGGAAAACTTGTTTTCCCCTTATGTTTATCCCTCTGGTTAAAAGTGTTAATCGGTCTGTAACGTTGTCGGCATATATTCGCCACACATTACCGGTTCTTTGTATACCACTAAGATGTTCTGCGGGAATGACATTTCCCAGACTTAAATAAATTTCCGTGTGATTCAAATATTGCTTATCTATGGTGTTTTGTCCAAAAACTTCATTTTCTTTCAAAAATACTGGTTTTGCTGTACCATATCCAGCTGGATATGAATTTTGCTCATCGGTGTTTTTGTTTATACACGCGCCGTTTGTGTCACGATACTCATGTGTACTGGACAATACATCCGCATAGGTAGCCTGTTGCACCTGGTGACCTACCTGTGCCTTACCTGTACTGCCGAGATTACCTGTTCTCGATAACACATCTGTAAGCGCAGCCATTATGCTGCCTATACTGTTCATACCTGTTGGATTTTCCTCGCCGGAATTCATATTATTAAGCTTTCAAGTTGGGCAATACCGCTACGATAAATATTCAAAATTACCTTATTGAACGCCTGTACCAGTTTTTAACAAACCTGCACCCTTTTGGGCCTATATATACTGCAAATTCTTCAGAGCTAATATCCACCGTCCACCTTAGTCAGCGGTCGATAACTAAAAAGGTATTTATATAAAGTTGATGAGATATCTTATATATTTGATATGATACCATACAATGTTTATTATATCTTGGGTATTTTGTAACATATATAATATATCTCCTTGACTCTTCATTTAAGATAATTTATTTATCATATCAGATATCTTATAAACTTTACAAGATATCTCAATTAGTTTTATATTGTATAATATATTCTATTTGTACATTACCTGATAAAAACGAGCATGTGTTTAACGACAGCAAAGGACACCACTGCTTCAGGTTATCCTGAACCGTTAAAATGACGGAAAATGCCTCATCCTTGGTCTACTCCTTATTGTCGTTCTAGATAGTTCCAGAAACAAACTATATCGATAAAATCATAGGTCTTCCGAAACCTCAATCAGGCTTTCTAGCTCGTTATGTCTTATATTTACCTAGCAGTTATTTCTACCGCTGATACAATACGACGGAAATGCTATTTATAGAATCGAGGTTTTCCCTGGATTGTTTATAGAAATTCGCCCCCACTGACTGTTATGTGTTTATAAATAGAAACAGCGGATATACATTATATACGTATGTAGAATGAATTATCATGTCCATTAGTCATAAAATCATAGGTCTTCCGTAACCTCAATCAGGCTTTCTAGCTCGTTATGTCTTATATTTACCTAGCAGTTATTTCTACCGCTGATACAATACGACGGAAATGCTATTTATAGAATCGAGGTTTTCCCTGGATTGTTTATAGAAATTCGCCCCCACTGACTGTTATGTGTTTATAAATAGAAACAGCGGATATACATTATATACGTATGTAGAATGAATTATCATGTCCATTAGTCATTTGTCAATAAAGAAATTGTGTCGTATTGTTGAATTTCACATCCGGGGGTTACATCTATTGATTAAAGATGTAACCTATGGCTAATCTCGTAGGCCAGGGATTGATCATAACTTCTCGATAACAATACATATGTAGATAGGGTGAACACAGCAATGGCGGTATCGACCGTGACTATTTTACACTCTTCAGACAAAAAATGTATTCTTACTTGTAACACTAGAAGATGATTCACAATATTTATACCTGTGCACACTTACGAGTGCGGCTAATATTTTGATATTTTTCACGAGTGCGTAGCACGAGTGAAACACGTCAAAATATTAGCTACACGAATTAGATATATTTGGTATTACTGAAGATACTGCTAGATATTCTGTTTATTATATTTTATAGTAAAATGTACCACGGCAGCTCAATCTCTTTCCTAGAATTCATTGCGGTCCCCTGACAACGGCTCACAAACGTACTCCAAACAGTAAAGTTATGTATTCTATCTTGCATTATGACGTCATATAATATGACGGAGAGCTATATGTAAATCTTAATTTTCACAATCGTCGTTTATAAACAGCGTTCTGATTAGTCAAATCAGAAAAAAAGGTGATATTGAAAAATATTACTTTCATAGAATGAATAGTTTTCGATATTTCACAGGGGAAAATGTAATAATGTTGTTTTCATTATTTGTCAACCATACATATTTATTTGGTGGTTCTAGGGCTGAGAAATGTTGGCACTTCATGTGACAGGGTATTTCTTTTTATTCCGCAACTGGTATTCGCATTGGCAGAATAGACCCACCACATTTATAGCGAATACATAGCCAGTAAGTTACAATACAATGTTCATTTTTGTGCCAGACTTAGGAAAGCCGAAATGACGAAGCTTTGTCGGGTACCAAAAGAATCTTTGTATTGCAGCATACGTGCCGTGTATTATCATTATCCTGTAAACAATTTTCTAGACGACATACAAAACAAACAAGTTTCTATTTGTTTACTTTCCTTGGTTACGAGTGATACACTTGTGTGTGTATTTACCACAACAAAACTATAAATCCACCATTGCGAAATAGTTCAAGGCTTTTTATGTGAATCAGAGTTCAATTTCCCTTAAACATTTATGAAAATACAGCACAAATACAAATTATTTCCGAAAAAAATGGTTCCTTTAGACAATCAGTGACGCGTCAATACAACTGTGGGCTACAATTACTCTTTTTACTTTGATTCATTTAAACTTATTATATTTATTAGATATGCCATTTCTTTATACGATATCTTTGCTGTAAAAAAAGTTATTTATATCAAGTTCATGAGATATCCTATATATTTGATATGATACCATACAATGTATATTATATCTTGGATATTTTGTAACATATATAATATATCTCCTTGAATCTTCATTTAAGATAATTAATTCATCATATCAGATATCTTATAAACTTTACAAGATATCTCAATTAGTTTTATATTGTATAATATATTCTATTTGTACATTACCTGATAAAAACGAGCATGTATAACGACAGCAAAGGACACACATCTTCAGGTTGTCCTGAACCGTTAAAATAACGGAAAATGCCTGATCCTCGGTCTGTTCAAATTAAACACTCCTTAATGTCATTCCAGATTACAAACTATATCGATTAAAATCATAGGTCTTTCGTAACCTCACTTAGGCTCTAGACCGTCATGTTAATACAATACATCTGAAAATGCTATTTATAGAATCGAGGTTTTCCCTGGATTCTTAATTGAAATTCGCACCCGCTGACTGTTACATGTGTATGTGGTTATAAATAGAAACACCGGATATACATTATACACGTATGTAGAATGAATTATCATGTCCATTAAGCTTCTTTTTCTTCTTTGTGTGTGTGTGTGTTTGTGTGTCTGTTGGTGGGGGTGGGGGGTGGGTGGGGGGCTCTACTCTATGTTTATGCATGAAACATACATATGTTGCCCAATGTTGGCCGAAATAGGCCGAAATTTGTCAATAAAGAAATTGTGTCGTATTGTTTAATTCCACATCCGGGGGTTACAAGTGTGAGGAAATGATAGACAATGTGTGTTCCTGATAATGTTGTATCTTGGTTTTTTATTATCTAGTAATACATGCAATTGATAAAAATATTAAAACCTAGTCTCAATAGGCCATAGTAAAGTTTGCGCTAATTTGTATGCTTGATAGTGAACGCATGCACATGGTGACGTCCCATCATCTATAACGTCATTGATATGTTCTTTGAGAATTTATTTTTTTAAGCCAGCAAGGATGGAAAACAGCAAGTAAGTTGGTCGTTAAACTTTCTTGTCTTTTCCTATATCTATATAGTATCTAAACTAGGTTAGTCGTGAACAGCAACTTAAAATACATACAAGATATCTTAGTGTCTTCAGTAATACCAACTATATTTCAAAACCACGAGTGTGGCTAATATTTTGAGATTTTTCACGATTGCGTAGCACGAGTGAAACACGTCAAAATATTAGCTACACGAGTTAGATATATTTGGTATTACTGTAGATACTGCTAGATATTCTGTTTATTATATTTTATTGTAAAATATACCACGGCAGCTCATGTTATGTTATGTTAAGTTATGTATTCTATCTTGCATTGTGACGTCATATAATATGACGGAGAGCTAAATGCCACTCTTAATTTTCACAATCGTCGTTTGTAAACAGCGTTCTGATTGGTCAAATCAGAAAAAAGGTGATATTGAAAAATATTACTTTCATAGAATGAATAGTTTTCGATATTTCACAGGGAAAAATGTAATAATGTTGTTTTCATTATTCGTCAACCATACACATATATCTGGTGGTTTTAGGGCTGAGAAATTTTGGCACTTCATGTGACGGTATTTTTTTTTATCCCGAAACTGGTATCCGCATTGGCAGAATAGACCCACCACATTTATAGCGAATACATAGCCAGTAAGTTACAATACAATGTTCATTTTTGTGCCAGACTTAGGAAAGCCGAAATGACGAAGCTTTGCCGGGTACCAAAAGAATCTTTGTATTGCAGCATACATGCCGTGTATTCTCGTTATCCTGTAAACAATTTTCTAGAAGATGACGACATTCAAAACAAAGTTTTTATTTGTTTACTTTCCTTGGTTACGAGTGATACACTTGTGTGTGTATTTACCACAACAAAAGTATAAATGCGCAATGGCGAAATAGTTCAAGGCTTTTTATGTGAATCAGAGTTCAATTTCCCTTAAACATTTATGAAAATACAGCACAAATACAAATTATTTCCGAAAAAAAATGGTTCCTTTAGACAATCTGTGACTCCTCAATACAATTGTGGGCTACAATTACTCTTTTTACTTTGATTCATTTAACTTATTATATTTATTAGATATGCCATTTCTTTATACGATATCTTTGATGTAAAAGGGTATTTATATAAAGTTGATGAGATATCTTATATATTTGATATGATACCATACAATGTTTATTATATCTTGGGTATTTTGTAACATATATAATATATCTCCTTGACTCTTCATTTAAGATAATTTATTTATCATATCAGATATCTTATAAACTTTACAAGATATCTCAATTAGTTTTATATTGTATAATATATTCTATTTGTACATTACCTGATAAAAACGAGCATGTGTATAGCGACAGCAAAGGACACCACTGCTTCAGGTTATCCTGAACCGTTAAAATGACGGAAAATACCTCATCCTTGGTCTACTCCTTAATGTCGTTCTAGATAGTTCCAGAAACCAACTATATCGATAAAATCATAGGTCTTCCGTAACCTCAATCAGGCTTTCTAGCTCGTTATGTCTTATATTTACCTAGCAGTACGGAAATGCTATTTATAGAATCGAGGTTTTCCCTGGATTGTTTATAGAAATTCGCCCCCACTGACTGTTATGTGTTTATAAATAGAAACAGCGGATATACATTATATACGTATGTAGAATGAATTATCATGTCCATTAGTCATAAAATCATAGGTCTTCCGTAACCTCAATCAGGCTTTCTAGCTCGTTATGTCTTATATTTACCTAGCAGTTATTTCTACCGCTGATACAATACGACGGAAAGGCTATTTATAGAATCGAGGTTTTCCCTGGATTGTTTATAGAAATTCGCCCCCACTGACTGTTATGTGTTTATAAATAGAAACAGTGGATATACATTATATACGTATGTAGAATGAATTATCATGTCCATTAGTCATTTGTCAATAAAGAAATTGTGTCGTATTGTTGAATTTCACATCCGGGGGTTACATCTATTGATTAAAGATGTAACCTATGGCTAATCTCGTAGGCCAGGGATTGATCATAACTTCTCGATAACAATACATATGTAGATAGGGTGAACACAGCAATGGCGGTATCGACCGTGACTATTTTACACTCTTCAGACAAAAAATGTATTCTTACTTGTAACACTAGAAGATGATTCACAATATTTATACCTGTGCACACTTACGAGTGCGGCTAATATTTTGATATTTTTCACGAGTGCGTAGCACGAGTGAAACACGTCAAAATATTAGCTACACGAATTAGATATATTTGGTATTACTGAAGATACTGCTAGATATTCTGTTTATTATATTTTATAGTAAAATGTACCACGGCAGCTCAATCTCTTTCCTAGAATTCATTGCGGTCCCCTGACAACGGCTCACAAACGTACTCCAAACAGTAAAGTTATGTATTCTATCTTGCATTATGACGTCATATAATATGACGGAGAGCTATATGTAAATCTTAATTTTCACAATCGTCGTTTATAAACAGCGTTCTGATTGGTCAAATCAGAAAAAAAGGTGATATTGAAAAATATTACTTTCATAGAATGAATAGTTTTCGATATTTCACAGGGGAAAATGTAATAATGTTGTTTTCATTATTTGTCAACCATAAATATTTATTTGGTGGTTCTAGTGCTGAGAAATTTTGGCACTTCATGTGACAGGGTATTTCTTTTTATTCCGCAACTGGTATTCGCATTGGCAGAATAGACCCACCACATTTATAGCGAATACATAGCCAGTAAGTTACAATACAATGTTCATTTTTGTGCCAAACTTAGGAAAGCCGAAATGACGAAGCTTTGTCGGGTACCAAAAGAATCTTTGTATTGCAGCATACGTGCCGTGTATTATCATTATCCTGTAAACAATTTTCTAGACGACATACAAAACAAACAAGTTTCTATTTGTTTACTTTCCTTGGTTACGAGTGATACACTTGTGTGTGTATTTACCACAACAAAACTATAAATCCACCATTGCGAAATAGTTCAAGGCTTTTTATGTGAATCAGAGTTCAATTTCCCTTAAACATTTATGAAAATACAGCACAAATACAAATTATTTCCGAAAAAAATGGTTCCTTTAGACAATCAGTGACGCGTCAATACAACTGTGGGCTACAATTACTCTTTTTACTTTGATTCATTTAAACTTATTATATTTATTAGATATGCCATTTCTTTATACGATATCTTTGCTGTAAAAAAAGTTATTTATATCAAGTTCATGAGATATCTTATATATTTGATATGATACCATACAATGTATATTAAATCTTGGATATTTTGTAACATATATAATATATCTCCTTGAATCTTCATTTAAGATAATTAATTCATCATATCAGATATCTTATAAACTTTACAAGATATCTCAATTAGTTTTATATTGTATACTATATTCTATTTGTACATTACCTGATAAAAACGAGCATGTATAACGACAGCAAAGGACACACATCTTCAGGTTATCCTGAACCGTTAAAATAACGGAAAATGCCTGATCCTCGGTCTGTTCAAATTAAACACTCCTTAATGTCATTCCAGATAACAAACTATATCGATTAAAATCATAGGTCTTTCGTAACCTCACTTAGGCTCTAGACCGTCATGTTAATACAATACATCTGAAAATGCTATTTATAGAATCGAGATTTTCCCTGGATTCTTAATTGAAATTCGCACCCGCTGACTGTTACATGTGTATGTGGTTATAAATAGAAACACCGGATATACATTATACACGTATGTAGAATGAATTATCATGTCCATTAAGCTTCTTTTTCTTCTTTGTGTGTGTGTGTGTTTGTGTGTCTGTTGATGGGGTGGGGGGTGGGTGGGGGGCTCTACTCTATGTTTATGCATGAAACATACATATGTTGCCCAATGTTGGCCGAAATAGGCCGAAATTTGTCAATAAAGAAATTGTGTCGTATTGTTTAATTCCACATCCGGGGGTTACAAGTGTGAGGAAATGATAGACAATGTGTGTTCCTGATAATGTTGTATCTTGGTTTTTTATTATCTAGTAATACATGCAATTGATAAAAATATTAAAACCTAGTCTCAATAGGCCATAGTAAAGTTTGCGCTAATTTGTATGCTTGATAGTGAACGCATGCACATGGTGACGTCCCATCATCTATAACGTCATTGATATGTTCTTTGAGAATTTATTTTTTTAAGCCAGCAAGGATGGAAAACAGCAAGTAAGATGGTCGTTAAACTTTCTTGTCTTTTCCTATATCTATATAGTATCTAAACTAGGTTAGTCGTGAACAGCAACTTAAAATACATACAAGATATCTTAGTGTCTTCAGTAATACCAACTATATTTCAAAACCACGAGTGTGGCTAATATTTTGAGATTTTTCACGATTGCGTAGCACGAGTGAAACACGTCAAAATATTCGCTACACGAGTTAGATATATTTGGTATTACTGAAGATACTGCTAGATATTCTGTTTATTATATTTTATTGTAAAATATACCACGGCAGCTCATGTTATGTTATGTTAAGTTATGTATTCTATCTTGCATTATGACGTCATATAATATGACGGAGAGCTAAATGCAACTCTTAATTTTCACAATCGTCGTTTGTAAACAGCGTTCTGATTGGTCAAATCAGAAAAAAAGGTGATATTGAAAAATATTACTTTCATAGAATGAATAGTTTTCGATATTTCACAGGGAAAAATGTAATAATGTTGTTTTCATTATTCGTCAACCATACACATATATCTGGTGGTTTTAGGGCTGAGAAATGTTGGCACTTCATGTGACGGTATTTCTTTTTATCCCGAAACTGGTATCCGCACTGGCAGAATAGACCCACCACATTTATAGCGAATACATAGCCAGTAAGTTACAATACAATGTTCATTTTTGTGCCAGACTTAGGAAAGCCGAAATGACGAAGCTTTGTCGGGTACCAAAAGAATCTTTGTATTGCAGCATACGTGCCGTGTATTCTCATTATCCTGTAAACAATTTTCTAGAAGATGACGACATTCAAAACAAACAAGTTTCCGTTTTGTTTACATTCCTTGGTTACGAGTGACTCCGCGTCAAGGACAATGCTACATCGCACAGGAAAATGTGCATTCAATGATACACTTATGTGTGTATTTACTACCACAAAATTATTAATGCGCCATGGCGAAATAGTTCAAGGATTTTTATGTATATCGGAGTTCAATTTCACTTAAACATTTATGAAAATATAGCACAAATTATTTCCAAAAAAACAAACAAATTCATGTTTTGCGATTACGACATATCATCTATTCGCATTTGTTTACGTTAACGTTACACATTCAGGCCAAAGTTCAGGTTCAAGTTGAAAGTAGTCCCGTCAGTTGTGGAACAAATTCACGTGAATCGCATTGACGTTGACGGATACAGCATAGGATTTATCCGTCAGTAGTATTCGGTCATTTTGTGGCAGTTGCAGGATAAATAGTTTTGCTGTATTCGTATTAGTGACGGAAAGCAGCAATATTCAATAATCTTAACACGTGCGTCAATTCGACTGACCGTTCAAATATCCCTTCCTAGGTTTCTGGTGTGTCGTATGTGACGTAACAGGCAGCGAGAAGTATTCAGTCATGTGGGGATCTCGTCATTTTCTAACAATAAAACGAGGAATGAAACCGCATATATATATTCTTATAGCTAAACGCCAATTAACGAGTGACTAATGATAAAATACGAAAGTGTGAAAGGTATCATTGAAGGAAAGAGCAGCATATCCACATGACAAGTACTCGAATGCCATACAAGTTTATGATCAGTCGAAGTAAGGATACCGTCGGAGACCTAATTGGTAGCCCAATTCAGTCCGTGTAAAAATGTAAAATGATCTTATCATGACAAATCCATTAATGGCTGATTGGTTAAATTGTTCTTCTTTACGTTGTAAGATACAATAAATGTATTATAATATTTTGCGTTGTTGCAGTTCACTTTTGTTTAAAATAACAGCGTGTGATAATTCCCATATTTCGGAACCGTAACGCATGGTCGGATTAATGGTGTGATCAAACATGTAAATACTGGTTTTAACAGGAAGACTAAAGACATTAAATCCCTTTTAATAGTACTTATACCAAACAGGAATCCCATTCATGAAAAAGAAAACTAGTTCCGCTAGGTGGTTCGTAATCAATGACTCCTCCAATCATTACCAAGTGGGCGGGACTTAATTTCTTTTTTTTTTCAACGAAGAATGAAAAGAAACAAAATGACGAATCAGAAAGCAGAATTCTGCGTTTAAACAGCAAAAAAGAAAATGACAAAAAAAACATCATTATGTTATGAAAAATGGATTCAGTCGTTACATTTGTTGCACAAACGTTAAGATTGTAGAATAGTTTGGTTACGACGACCCGCTTCTATCATGCGTTTATGTATACAACTTCATATGAAGGAATTCATTATCCCAATTGTTGTTAATATATTAAATAAACCTTGCTGCAGTGTGATTAAAACACCCACATGCGTAAATACAGGTTTTAACAGACATGGTCAAAAGACAAAAAAAAATCCCTTCCTAGTTTCAAGCCTTTCTAACTTTGTTTCTGCAATCTTTCCTGACAATAGGAAAAAAACCGATACAGAGAACATTATATAGAGATATTTAAACTGATGGACGCATTCCACGGTATTATTATTGAAATGAAAGGGAACTTGATAAGATATCGGAAAGCTTTTATACTTGTCAAAACACTTTTCGACTTATCTGAAATATTTGAACGTACATAGTTACTTCATTGCTTTGTGGTGCGTCAAGGCAATATTGCCTGTACGTACAGGTATGGGAGCCGTATTAGTATGTTAAAACGCGATTCAAGTCATTTTAATTTTAATTTGTTTATTTGAATGACACACGTCAGAATAAAAATTAAACACAAATTAAAATATACATTTCGTAAAATATAGTACACACACATTACTAGTTACATTATTTTGATGTTCATTCATCAGTATGAATTATGATACACTACATAGTCATTAAAGTTATCATTTAAAGCTCAAAAGAATAATGACATTTATGACCTTAAATGAAGGTTACCTAGATTTGTGTAGCCCTATATTATAAGCTCGTAACATGCTACAAACCCAATGTCTGGTCTGTGGGACTCTTGGTTAATTGAGAAGACGTTGTTTAAAGAATTTAGCCTAATTGACCTGTAACTTTAATTGTAGGCCAATGTCATTTATTTGAAAAACCTTAGTATCACTTCACTTAAGCATGCTACAGGCCCAATATAAAGTCCGTGGTCCTCTTGGTTAATGAGAAAAAGCCATTTAAATATTTTAGCCTATTATCTTGAATGTACGTCAAAATCATTCATTTGAACAAACTAGGCAGCCCTGCATCCAGGCATGATATAGGTCCAATATCAAGTCCTTTCGCCTCTTGGTTATTGAGAAGTTATCTTTTGAATGATTGCGCAATCAATGGACATTTTCAAAATGACGTACTACATGAACCGGAAGTGCAATCTATTGGTGACCTTTAACCCCATTGCGACCTTTGTAAAAAGCCGTAATTACAACTTCTTGAAGTGAAGTAGGATATCTATGTACAAAGATACTCACTTGTTTTGTGCATTAACAGATTATTGAATTGTTTGGGCCACTATCTATAGTAATACCTTATACATTTTGATCATCAACCTTTTCATATTAAAGCCAACAAGGTCATTAAAAACCTGTACAGGCAGTGCGACAAGTATTTCATGAGATCTAAGAAGAAGCATCCATACTTTATCAAAATTAAACATACTATTAAAACCAACGAGAGCTCATTGAATTCAACACACAAATCTGTGTATAGTAGGCATTCAATAATAATTATCAGTTTCAGTGTTGTGTATACAATAAAACACATGCTGTCTTCAACAAGTAGTCTATCGCACTGTTTAACACTTACACTTAAGTTAAAAAATTAAAATTGATATGACATGTGATATGGATTTTACCATATTTTATTCTGTTCATCATATACTTCAATACTGAAAGTAATTACGTCAACGCCAAAAGTTCAACTCAACACATTTTTTATTAATCAAAATATGTTTTTAATTGGATGACATGTCTTTTTTGTTTTTATCATACAATGCGATAAACTATATGTAAGGACATGTATATAATATTACCGATCTGTCATTCGGTTCATTTGTAGCTTCACTGGACTGGTTCCGTTTATATATTAAATAATCAAGTTCCTTTATGCGATATGCAGGTGAGTTTAGGACCTTTTCTCCCTCACTTTCTCTGGTCGACATAATGACAGCTGACAGCTGAGCCGTGCGCGTCTCTAATGTAAACACTGTCGTCTGCTGCGTGCTACATCCTAGAGGCGTTTCGAACTTAAACAGTAAAGAGAAGTTCCGAAAATCGTGATATGCATTTTCCGACCGGCGGTCCGATATGTGATATGCATTTTCAGACCGGTGGTCTGAAATGGGCCACGTGAATTTAGCCGTATTACACAGGGAGGGAATGCAGTATTTAGTAGGAAGTATATGATAAATATAGATATAGATACGATCAATAAAGTCATACATTATATATATATTAGAATGTACATGTACATCCAATAAATCAATAGTTACTCTAGAAGATGGTTGACAACATGTGTTCCTGTGTACACGTAAACTTGTGATACAAGAAGATGAATTACAATAAGCACAGTGTATGTATATTGGTAAGACTCGAAGATGATCGACAACGTGTGTACCTAATGTTTTATTGCTTTAAATTGTTTCTATTATATAATAATACATACATACACATAGGATGATACATATTAATGATAATAAATATAAAACTACATTTGTAGTTCAACTTGATGAAAACAGTATGTATCATAAATGTAAACATATAGCGCTCAGCATGACAATTACAGTTGATTATCGCTAACGTCTGAATATGGCCGATGCCCGGCTTGGAAACTGGAGATGAGATGTGCTGGTAGTGTAATCTTACTCAAATTCGAGCAGGAAATGGACAAATTTAGACAGTGATCTTAAAATACAAAATGTACTGGGTTGTTTTGGTATTATACTATTTCAGGCTAGCCTGAACGTTTAAAGTAGTGGAAATGGTGGTATTAAAACGTTGCTATAAAAGACATACCGTATTTTGGCTACACCCAAACTGTCTTACAACTTCGCATTGCCTTACTCCGACTTAAGCCTGCCGATGACTCTTTCCCTCTGGTCTTTCGATACACGCTGCATTGCGTTAATCTATATAATTTATATAGTTTTAATATCGTTTTATATTTATCTGGTGGTTCTAGGGCTGAGCAATGTGGCAAGTATGAAATAATTATTTCTATCTTTAGTGAATTTGTAATTGAGTATTGATATAGATAACTTTTAATTGCATGTTGATAAGAAAGAAAACCCGAATGAATGCGCCTAAACTAAAAAAAAAAAAAAAAAAAAACATTTTAGTTGAAAAGGGAAAAACAAAAACCAATGTATAAATGAACGAATTCAATTATTTAAGTGCGCATTATTTATTGATAAAACATTACATTCAAATATGCCTTCTGTTTATCTCTTGTGGGACGTACGAGGCGTCACAGATAACTCGAATTCAGAAAAGGAAGTACCAATGATAAAATACGAAAGTGTGACAGGTATCAGTGGAGGAAAGAGCAGCATATCCACGTGACGATTAGTTTGTAAACATCGTGCGTCATAACCAGTGGTAAAATATTACGAGAACGCCTTATAAGTTTATGTTCAGTTGAAGTAAGGGTACAGTCGGGGACCTAATTGTTAGCCCACATTCAGTCCTCTGTTCAACATGTGCGAAAACATCAGATTAATTTTGTCGTGACAAACCCATTACTTGCTCATTGTTTTAATTGTTCTTCTTCAGGTTATAAGATACCATAACAAATATTTTACGCTGTTACATTTCACTTTTGTTTACAACAATATCATGTGCGTGAACAATAATAAACATGAGGCCCGTTCATGAAAAAGAAAAGTACTGCTAGGTGGCGCGTTGTCATTGACTCCTCCAATCAATATCAACTATTGTTGTATTTTTAATAGAAGTATGAAAAGAGAAAAAAAACGAATCAGAAAGCACCAATATGCGTTCAAACAGCGAGATAATTATTATCATGTTATGAAAAAGAGATTTTGTCGTTACTCCTGGTCACAATCGTTGAGATGGGGGAACATATTGTTTACGAACTCCGTCTATCATGAGTTAGGTAATAAGCCTTCTTGAATAATGATTGGGTATAATTGGTGTAAGTCTCTAACCTAAAAGTGTATTTCAACTTTAGATAATTACATACATTTCTATCTTTTTCATTAACGACCATTGCTTGACATCAACATACATAGATATTAACAAATTGAGCATTAATATTTTTTGACGTTTGGGCCTCTTTTTTTCCTTTGATATAGTATGTATATATGTATTGTGTATATATTTGTCTGATGATTTAATTGTCTGTATCATACAGCGGTTTTACAGAGAAAGCTTATATAAACTAAACCTGGTGACTGTTGAAATTGAAAATTATTTAGGTCCAAGTTCTTTATTAACTTTGAGTCTTCTCCCTGATCATTATCACATATATACATAATATACACATTTACATAACATTGACATCAACATGTAAGAGATAGCCTGAGTCAAGTCTATATAATTCATTATTGATCGATACTTAAACAATCCTCATTTCCTAAATAATGTCACTTGATATCTTCCAAGCTCTAGATAGTATCTATTTTTTCAACATCAGGCGCAGTGTGAATTTCTGAACACAAACTTTGAACATCAGTATTCATCAACAAGAGGCCAATGTAGGTCTCTGGCAAATTTATTTCTATCATAGAAAAAGACGCCTCATATCTAATATTTGGTTGAGTTTTACTTTGAATAGCGGCTTAATATCGCGGGCGCAACTTTCCAGGAACTACTATAACATTTAGATTTTTGTGTATTTGACGAGTTTTAACAGTGCGTGGGATTTAGTGTACAACTTTAGATTTTGAAAAATGAATTTTATAATCTATCCAAATTAAGGGGCATCCAAATAACAAATCAAGCAAAAAAGTTATATTAAACAAGACTATTATCATGATAACAGTATATCAAATATACCTATACCGTTGTATAATTTAGACTTCAGAAACCAGATTCAAGTACAGCAACATACATCTGTGCTGCTGGCCTAATGAGAAAGGGAAGGGTAAAATGTCCAGCTGTCCTGTTAAGGCGCGTATTTCAAAAATATTTTGAAACGGATCTTTCGAAACTGCATCTGTGCAAATCCATATCTTTGACCGCTGAATTCAGAAATTAAAAACAAAAATAAAAACAAAAATAAAACAGGCCATTTACATTTTCACTATATCGTTATATAGAATTAAAATCGAAAGACTAGTATAGATTTCAAAAACAGAGCTCATAGTGTTCACTCCCAAACACCGCACAAGTGTGACGTCAAAATATCAACTTACAATTGGAAATAGTGTCATTCAAGCAGTTACATGTGTTAAGAACTTAGGTGTGTACTTTGATCACACTTTAAGCATGGAAAAACAGGTGTGCTCAATCTCTAAAGCCTGTTACTATCAAGTGAGGAATATCGGTCGCATCAGACAGTTCATCACTATGGATGCCTGCAAGACACTTGTGCACTCACTTGTAACTTCCAGACTAGATTACGGAAATGCCTTACTGTATGGTGTACCTGCAAACGTGTCTGGTCGGCTCCAGAAACTTCAAAACACTGCAGCTCGTCTTGTCACTCGTACAAGGAAAAGAGACCACATAACACCTGTTCTCATGTCGCTTCATTGGCTCCCTGTTGAATACCGCTTCCAGTACAAGATGCTCATGTACACATATAAAGCTCTGAATGGTTTAGCTCCTATGTATCTCAGGGATCTTGTGACACCATATGTCCCATCGAGATCACTTCGATCAGAACATGAAAACTACTTGGTTGAGCCAAAGACCCGAACCAAAACATATGGGGACAGACGTTTTGATAAAGCTGCTGCCTCCCTTTGGAATCGTCTCCCTTTAAAAATTAGGAGTGCCAGAAAAATTGATTCTTTTAAGACTCTTTTGAAGACCCATCTTTTCAAATTAGCTTTTAATTAGGATGATTAAAAGTTTTAACAGTGTTTTACCAGTATTGATATATAGACTTTATAGCTGGTTTAAGCTCACCACAGGAATGACTTGTTCTTTTATATGTTTTAGTGTTTTAATATCTTGCTTTTTATATATTTTAATGTTGTGAATTAATTTTTATTTATTTTAAGGTTGTAAAGCGCTCTAGCGTAGTTTTTAAAGCTAAATTCAGCGCTATACAAGTTCTGTATATTATTATTATAGATATTCTGTCGTAAAGCACAGCAACATGTATTTGTAGCTGATGTAAACATTTCCCTGGTATAGCTCATACTATTTAAAACTTGTGTACATGTACGGCTTAATTAATATATTCACAGACTATCGTCGTCTATTCTTCTTCTATTAATTTGATGCTTAGTTGTAACTTACATGTACATCATAGCAAGGAAAATTGATGGTTACAACAGATAACATGTCCTACAAGTTTCTAGTTTGTATCGAATTTTTTTTCCAAAAGTGCAACTTTGAATCCAACTTAAAATCATAACATAATGCAATGATAATTTCGGATAGGAAATTAACGTATTATTGCCACATCAGTATTTTTTCTAACTCGAAATTTCGAATCACTAAATCGAAATTTCGAGACAGAAACAAACCATGTGACAGTAATACGCTTCCGTATAAAAGTTTGTCTATAAAGCCAAACACGGCGTTGTTGGGCCTTTCTCCAACAAGAATTCAGTGTTTTTGAAGGTAATCGTTAAAATCAATTAGATGCATAGGACTTTTCTGGTGAGTATTGATATCCTTTTTCCATTTATTTCAGATACTTCGTTAAAAAAATGATTTAAAAGTTGTACTTTGTGCAAATCTCTAACGGTGTTAATGTTGTTGCATTTACCAGCCACCTAGCCTCGCTAAATATGCGAGTGCCCTATAAGGACCGTCGTTATACAGAAGGCAATATGTACTTTATTTCAAATGCTTATTGCGCACGTAAAAAAGGTAAAAAAATAGTGTTTTATTTAAGGTTCTTATACTAGTATTATTACGTACACTTATAAACAGTGGTGTGAAAGGGCAGGGTGATTTACTTTTTGAAATATTGCAACAAAACAATGAAAAATGACATCTTTGTTGAGCAACAGATGTTGAACATGATTTTTGCAAAATTCGGTCACTGTGACCAACTTTTTACAACAATGCAATAGGAAAATGAAAATTGACTTCTGTGATGAGCAATAGATCATGAACTTGCATTTTTTCAAAATTAATTCTGTGTGACCTACATTTCGGAAAAAAAACTGCCACAGAACAATAACTATTGACATCTGATTTGAGCAACAGATGATGACCTAGATTTTTGCAAAATATGGTCAGTGTGACCTGCTTTCCTAAACATTGCAACATGACACTGAAAATGGGAAGAGAAATCGATACTGGATTTGAATTTTATTAAATAAGTTCACCTATTTAAAAAATGAACGAATGGTCGATCCTAAATGTTTTTCTTTTTTAAATACCTACTGTTACCTATTTTTCTAAATACAATGTAGGCAAAAATAAGTTCATTGTGTCCAACTTTTCAAAGCATTGCCATGTGACAATCAAAATGGATAGGTGAGATACTAAACTTAAATTTTGCAAAATTATGTCAATTAAAATTGATATCTTCATATTGGATAAACAGTTTATGCTGATGTTGATTTTTTTATCAAAATGAGGTCAGTGTGATATCTTTCCCTTAACACATGTTATCTTAGAAAGGCATTCTAATGTACGTGAGTGTTTTGGTGCTAGGACTGTATTGGTTTAGAGATCATGTTGACCTTAGTAATTTCAGTAATTTCTAAACCATTTATTTAAGAAATAATTAACGATGATTGGTGTATTGTTGCAGAATATACAACGAGGACGAGGATATGTTGCAATTGAATTAATAACGAAGGCCGGAGGCCTGAGTTATTAATTAAAATTGTAAAATATCTGAGTCCGAGTTGTATATCCTGCAACAATTCACGAGTCAAAGTTGATTATTTCTATTCTACCATGTACTGTTTAGTTATGAGATCAACCTCTTCCTAATAGAAAAACGGCAACGAAACCCCGGGAAATGTGTCGCTACTTGGCTGTTACAATTCACAAGAAACGATAAGGCGCGCGTGCTAATCATTATTCAAAAGCTGACGTCAATTCCAAGCCATTTCGATAACTTTCGGGGATGTCGGGAAGCAATTGATGTAGAAATGCTCTCCGAAGGTTGCCTGTGGAAATAGACCTTACAACATATTGCTAAGCAAAGTCTGCTCTGTGTGGATAGAAATTAACAATCTGCTAATTTTCTCCGTTGTAAAATACACGGTCTCCGACGTTCAAACGTTTTGGCGCCGCCATGTTTGTTTACAAATGCATGATTACGGAGGGGAAAGATTATAACAGCCGTGACTCACGAGCGTGTATTATTGACACGAGCGTGTATTATTGGAAAATAATATATGGTTTTAAACCAATCAAAACTGTCGTTGCATAGCAAACATGGTAGAATGAACATAAATTAACTTGACTATCGTTCTGCGAGACCATTGGCTTCTAGTTTGTTTAATTTTCTTAAAGAATTGAACATGTCTTGCAAGCCCTGTTGTGTTTCTAAAACAAAAATAACATGTCGTCTGCGTACGTCAGTAGGAACATATTTAATATTTTTTATCGATAGACAGTTGTCAAGTAAAAAATTGCATCTCGCAATGTATTTACATATGATGAGAACTTTAAAGGGGATAAAATTTCCCCTTGAAACAATATGTTTTCACAAATGAAATTATTTGGGGTTTTTTGGAATTTTTTATTATTTACTTTTTATTCAGTTTTTCATCATGAATACAATAACAAATACATCACTTTTCACACATACACACACACATACCAAGGCTTGTATAAACTCTATCAATGATCGAATTTGTATAAGTTAAAGATATTCAAAATTGCCGAAAGAAGATTATATAGATCTAGAATATTATTGTTGCATATCATGTACAGAGACTTTTACAGTAGTTCATTAATCACATACACACATTTATACACACACACATACATATGTCCCATACAAACACATTAAATGTAATAAAGATGCAGAGAAAACTAAATATTTTAAACTGTCTGTACTATAGATACATTGCATCATCACACTCTCACACTTTCACATGTATCATCATCATCATCATCATCATTTAATCTACAACGGTAAGTACATAGAAAACAATACATACATACACCCTCACTCACACATAAATATTCAGATTCATGGCAGCCTGATTAATCCTTTCGAGGGCTCAGTTTCTGTGTTGGTCATATCAACTCTAGCCACGTCAACTGAGTCATCGGCCACGCTCCACTCTGATAAATACCAGTTACATCTAGCATATTCAAAAACATCATCATCACCATCTCCATCTTATCTTTTTTTATCCGGTCGAGCAACATTACGTATAAATTATACATTATACATTATATATTATGCATTATACATATATACAATCCTACCTTTGCACACAATCACACATACTCTTTACTTGTTGAAAAAAAAGAGGAGATATTTATGAGGGGGGAAAAGAGAAAAAAAAATGCCTGAGAGAGCGAAGAGAGAGTGACGTTTTTACATGACATAGAGATAGATATCATCCATATAACAAACCAAACATCCATCAAGCAAACACAAAACAAACAAAAATTGTACAATGAAGGCACAGACAGACAAGACAAGACTGACAGGCAGACATAGACAGACAGACAGACAAAAATCAACGAAGATAGATAGTTAGATAAACACAATGATAGGCGGACAGACGCCTTGACATTAACAGGCACAAAACCTGGCAGAGACCAAAGATATACAAATAAGACAGGGATAGGAAAAAGAAACAGAGAGAGGGGGGAGATTGGAACAAAGAGACAGAGGGAGGGGAGAGTCAGACAATGACACAATCTAGGACATATGTACTACTGTATCAAATTCCAAGTAATTTTCTTTAATCGGACTGTAGGAGAATTTTCAAAAATTTAATACAGCAATACCGAGTATCGTCACAGAGTAGTTGCATAAATTTGTATATAGAAATAAAATCAAACACTATAAATAAAACCCAAGTATCAAGAGGATACTTATACATATAAATATATATATATATTTCTCTCGGTACAACTACGACAGGAAATTCAAATCTTTATCTTCGGATCACCAACACATAGTGTATATGATACATCGTGCTAATAAATAGATATAGCTTAGAAACACAAATGACGAAGGAAGACAACTTTTTGACTCGTGCCCTGACCGGGCCTCGAACTCACGATCTACGGCAACCCAATCGCCTAGCCAGAAATATCCGCAGCCTATACCGCTGCGCCACATCGGCGTTCTAAAAAGAACGTTTCAATGGCGCAGTGATGGTCGGCCCGATACCCTGACATGATCATTGTGGAAGTCGTCTATAAGATGATAAATATATATATAAGCATATGATCATCATGGACAGAATAGGTCTAGTTCTACGAGCATTTAAGTATTTTTTCCAATCTAAAGTAAACTGTGCAAATACACTATCCCCTTTGCTACGAACAATATATTTCTGTACATTATAATATGCTTTTATTAGGTTGACTAGTGCTGAGACATTGAGAGATGATGAAAAATTATGCCAAACACACGTTTTTACATTGTTATACACAGACCTAGGAATACTAACCACTTTCCATCAATTCCTTCTCTAATTAATTTTAACCACATAAAAAAATAAAACATCATTTTGGACTTCTGTTAATTAGGACATAATGCAAATATAACATAATCTTTCTAAAGTCAATTCGAGCATCAGCAATTTTATTACATATCTTATCAAAAGGCATAAATCTATCGCTAATATGAAATTGACGAAAAAAAGTTAGTCCAAACAGTTAACTAGAGAATTTACTTTTGTACTTATTGACTTTTGTATCCCCAATCTTAGAGACACGCATAATTTTATATTTAGACCATGGTCGGATGTAAGTACTTGTCAAATGAAATGACGAAGCACCGCATATTGACTGTCTTAAATTCAATCATATTTTCCTTTAAAAGCCACAAGACCACATGCCTTATTTGTATTTAATTTCTGTATTAAACACGGTATTTCATTTGTAGAGTAATGTCAGTTTTTTTATCAAAACTGTATTTACATCTTTGTTTGTGTTCAGGCTGGTTGCAGCTTTTTTTCGAAAACGATTCAATAATCTTTCATTCTGTTCACTTTTGACATTTTTTTTTCTCTATAAAGTACATAAAATAAGATTTTATTTTCTCATATAGTTTAACATGTTACCTTGAATGCACTTGTATTGTTTTTAAAGTTAAATTGTATTTCTATACATTTGTTTGTTAGGTAGACGTACACATTTTCACCATTCTTACAATTATCAAACGTGTAAAGGACGTTTGTATAATCTTTATATAATTGTTCAATTGTATATTGAACGACTGTTTGTCATCTGCTATATCTTTGTTTCTGACATTGTTACATACAACATTATTGGTACATGTACAAAAAGGCAAAATACTATTATTGAGTTCACATGCAAATCCATCTACACTCGTATCATTACTATCCTTGAGATAACTTGCATCCCAAATGTGTAGTAAATCGATGTCGATATTATTCTCCAGCACACCCACAATATTTACACATGCATGCTTTTAACTCTTCCATCTTGTCTCATGGAACCCTCATCTGCCATTTTGAATAACCTGCGTATTTTGCACCAAGAGAAAAAAAAAACTGGACAGTTGTCAGAATGAATGTTAAAAAACAACTTCCAATTGTTCAACAATTTCAAAATATGATTCATATGTTAATACAGAATATATAACACTCGAACCTCTTGCGTCAGTATAAAAAAGTAACATTTCCTACAGCATCACATTGGTGTCTTCCATTTACAGTGCGCAAACCTGTTATTTTGCACAAAGAAATTAATTGGTTGACACCCTTTTCCGTACTTGTACGCTTTTTCATATCATTATCAGGTAAATAATCAACGATATAAGACAAATTATAACAAGATATATTACCAATTCGATCAGACTTTTGACTTTAAACATATTTATTGTCCAAAATAGGCACAAAGGATTTGACACAAGTTATGACAACTTATGAAGCTATCTCCTATCAACAAAACATTTTACACAATTGATGACATAGACATTTACAAATTCAAAGTTAAAATAAGTCAATTTTACATAATTATGCAAATGGTGATATAAAGATAGACACAACTTGCATGTTTAAAATCTCTTGCTGGATTTGATGAAAGCCTGCACATGTTCGAACACATAATTATTTACATCCAAAGCCAAGTCTCCGTTACCAACAAGTAAGAAATTTACATTAATTTGTATATTCAAGTAATTTAATGCATTAAACATTTCTGAACGGGCAGTGGAAAAGTATTGACACTCGAAAAGGAAATGGTATGCATTTTCACAAAAATACTCACAATATGCACATTATGAGTTTTGAACTAGATTTACCTGGAAGAGATCATCTTTAAGGGAGCTACAATTGTGTCTTAGCCTACCATGTATAATGTTTAATTTTCAATCCCCATAACTATAGAAGCAGGGCTGAGTTTTGGGAACATTTTGGGAGAGAGCTAATTTAAAAGATGATAGAGGTAGGGATTTAATAACATCACCTAAAGAGTTCCAGTAACTTAATGTAGAAGGTAAGATAAGATGTAATAAAATCGTCCATTTACCCGGTTCGACTATTAAAATACCCAATAGATAATATGTTATGTGTGCTTGGATCCAAGTATGCAGATATACTTTCTTTTCATAATACGTACTATTCACAAGAGGAAAATGAAAACACACTATCATCACCATTATAAGTTATAGCAATGCCTCTACTGAAATTAAGGCATACTAAAATGTAAGTTTACAAGTGCTAATTATAATGGGAAACCATTTCAGAAGTCCCCAAAATGCCCCGCAGTCGTACCAATTTGCTCGACATCCCAATTGTCATCTTAATCTGAAAATATCAAGATGTCGACCAATCAAAGACCTCCGTTTCATTACCATAGCAACCAACATTTTCGAAAATGTTTCCAAGTTGTTCGGCATAGCTCACAACATCTTCGCTAGCCAAGGCTTCTGATTACGTTACACTCCACGAACCCTTGGCGGATATAGTCGTCAGTTCTGGCCCTCTAGCGGAGATTCGAAATTACCACCCTTTATTCATGAAATTTTCGACCAATCAAAATAAGCGTTACCAATGTACTTCATCGGTGATGTTTACAGACACACATGAAGGCTTGTGTCAATTTCGATGAGATGTGTGATCAATGACTTATATAAATTGATCAAACACTGTGAATGTTTCCCCAATGATTGTACGTCTCTGTATTTAGGTAAAATGCCATGGCATAGTCGACAATGTAGTTCTGTACTGGGTGCCGCAGTTTTTGTGTAATGCGAAACCAAGCCTGAATGTTAAACGCGATTTGATTGGTTGCCCTGGGATTCCAGGGCGCGACAGTTTGAACACGACTATATCCGCCAAGGGTTCGTGGAGTGTAACGTAATCAGAAGCCTTGGCTAGAGAAGATGAGCTCACAACCACTCTTTACCAATTTTCATCTTAGTTAGACGATATCTAAATTTCGACCAATCAACGGTCTCCATTTCGTTAAAGTGGCAACTAAACTTTCCGAAAATGTCACCACGTTATGCGGCATCCCTGAATACTCCTTTGTACCAATTTTTACCGAAATTTGAGACTGTAATCTAAACACGGAAATAGGCTCTGGCGGCAATCTTGGATTCCCGATCGCAAAAAAAAATAAATAAAATTAAACATTCGTCCCTTATGAGTACTTCATTTGGGGGACATAAAAATAAATGCATGCACATCATGAAAGGTTTCAAAACAAAGCAATGAGGTATGGCGCATATTGGCCTGTTTCGACCTAACGGTGACCGTTTGAAAAAAAAAAAAAAATGTTAAAAGTTTTTGAATACAAACCTCAAATCTATAACATATAAAAATTATTGCGAAAAATTTGTTTGTTCATTGCAATGGATATGTCATTAAATGTCATGACCGTAAAGTGCCATCATCGGGCTATTTGCAACTTTAGAGGGGTGCTTTCCCGCATTCATATCAGTTCACATCGAGTGCATCGGAAGACCAACATTTACAATGTCTTATTTTATTCTATGTACAAAAAGACAACTAAAATCCTATACTTAAAGTCCACCAATGCACTGGTATCGAATATGAAAAAATGTAGTAAATAAAATATTTTAATTTGAGCATTAACTAGACTGACTATAACTAATAACATAAACTTCACATTGCCTTAAATTCGCATAGCTCAATGGTAGAACCGTCCGCTAGCAACCCGTTGGTTCGGAGTTCATATCACAAAGATGTATCTTATTCATATTTTATTATGTTTTTTAATACCATTTCATTTTTCTCGATCCAAAGGACCAAGGTGAGCTTAGGCCATACCGTGGCGTCCGTCCGTCAACAATTGACTTCTTCTTCATAACCACAGATCAGAATTTGACCAAATTTGGTCAGAAGCATCCCTATGGGGTGGGGACTCAAATTTGTACAAATGGTGGGGCTGACCCCCAGGGGTCTGAGGGGCGGGGCCAAAAGGGGTCAATTTGGCTCTATCAATATAAATGACTTCTTCTCTGAAACCAAGCAAAGGGTATTGCTTCTATTTGCCTGATAGCATCACTATGGAGTGGGGATTCAAAATTGTACAAATGATGGGGCTGACCCCCTGGGGGCCTGAGGGGCGGGGCCAAAATAGGTCAATATCGCTATTTTAATATTAACGACTTCTTCTCTGAAACCGAGCAATGGTTATCACTCATATTTGCCTGGTACGATCACTATGTCGTGGGGATTCAAAATTGTGCAAATGACGGGGCCGACCCCCTGGGGGCTGAGGGGCGGGGCCAAAAGGGATCAATTTGATTAAATTGATATAAACAACTTCTCTGATACAACTCATATTTGACTGGTAGCATCCTTTTGGGTAGGGATTCAAAATTTTACAAAGGAAGGAACTGACCCCTGGGGTGCAGAAGGCGGGGTCAAAAGGGGTCAATTGGTTTTAAAAACTTCTTTTCTGAAACTAGCAATGGATATCACTCACATCTGTGTGGTAGCATCCCTATGGGGTTGCGCCAAAAGTCAATTTCATTTCATGGATTAATGCATTTTGGCATAAAAACGTACCCATATAAAATGCCTATTATATACTGACATAACAATACCAGTGACAAATATACTTAATCATCATTTTTGTTTCCTATCTCATGAAATCCAGGTGAGCGATACAGGCCTTTGGGCCTCTTGTTTAAAGATATTTGTAACATTTAATGCATATCTAATATAAAACATTTAGTATAAAGATAAAAATGTTGAGGTAGAAATTTTTCACTTTGAAAAAAAAAGAGAGTAAAATCATGTAAATGAACTGGAGCGTCGAACAGGCATAAATGGATTGGTAGTGTAAAAATCATAAAAACGACCATAATTCTTTGAAACACTATCGTCGTGCCATAACAATTCATACGTATATAGCAAAATGTAAATAAAGGACTGGATATACACTAATGCACTGTGTCTAAAATGAAGGTCGCGGGTTAACGATAACAAGGATGGATAGTATTGCAGCAGCAATACAAAGTACCCTGCCTTATCCAGGAGTGCAACTATTTATTTCCCATTTTTTAAACTACGTGTTATACTGATCACGTATACCAAGTTTCGTTAAAATCAGAGTAGTACTTTAGGATTGTCCGGACACGCCTCAACCAATGAGAAGCCGGCGGCCATTTTGAAAAATGTTTTATTTCGAAAAGAAAAATTGGGATGCAAATAACATGTGATACTGATCATGTATACCAAGTTTCGTTAAAATCGGAGTAGTACTTTAGGAGGAGTTGTCCGGACAAGTCTCAACCAATGAGAAGTTGGCGGCCATTTTGAAAATTGGTTTTTCGGGGGGAAAAAATGTGGGATGCACAACTACATGTTATACTGATCATGTATACCAAGTTTCATTAAAATCGGAGTAGTACTTTAGGAGAAGTTGTCCGGACAAGCCTCAACCAATGAGAAGCCGGCAGCCATTTTGAAAAATGAATTTTTTTAAAAAAAATGTGGGATGCACAACTACATGTTATACTGATCATGTATACCAAGTTTCGTTAAAATCGGAGTAGTACTTGAGGAGGAGTTGTCCGGACAAGTCTCAACCAATGAAAAGTCGGCGGCCATTTTGAAAATTGGTTTTTCTAAAAACAAAATGTGGCATGCACAACTACATGTTATACTGATCATGTATACCAAGTTTCATTAAAATCGGAGTAGTACTTTAGGAGAAGTTGTCCGGACAACTATTGCGTGACAGACAGACAGACGGACGGACAGACGGACAGACAGACAGACAGACAGACGGACGGACGGACGGACAGACGGACGGAGGGTAAACCTATAGTCCCCCCGTTTTTCAAACGGCAGGGGACTAAAAAACATCACAAATTGATTAACATTAACATTAGTAAAATGATACCCGGCAGGTCTACATCCAGATCTCTTTGTAACGCGCAGCACGTGTACCGCAGGGGTGCCACGCGTACGTCGGACTGCTACCAAGTTTTTGCCCAGGGTTCGACTGCCGCTTTCGCTTGCAGATTCCAAATACAAATGAATTATCCAGTAACAGACGATATTTAGTAGACTGGTGAGAAGGAAAATAGACTCGTCATATAAAGTTCAACAATTTATTAACATGTGTAAAAATAACAAAGTACCAAAATAATACCCGTGAGGCACAGTGAGGAATTTACAATTATATACGTCTAGCCTAAAACATATGCCAACCATCGTTTAATTACAACTATATGGAGGGTTAAAAGGGACATACGTCAAACATACTATTTTCAATCTTTTTTCTTACTTTTTTTTACTTTTCTAATTGCAACTTCTCATTATTTGTCATTACTGCTTTATTTCTCACAATTTTAATGCTTCATTTTACGTTATGACTTTTTTGAATTCAAAACTCTTTATTTTAACATTTTATCTTCAATTGTGCATTTTGTTTTTTGTTTATTGGTTTTTTTTACTGTTGTTAAGATTTTATATTTAAACTTTAAAGTTCTCCAATTTTACAACTTGTAAAATAACTATTTTTGCTAGAACATGTTACATGAAAGATGAAAACTAAAAATGAAGAGAGAAAGAAAGGGGAAAAGTAAGAAATAGAAAGTTAGAATTATGTCCCAAAAAACCCTTATGCAATTTTTCATCTTCATTCTATCGCCAGAGGGTGCTCAAATCAATCGCTTCGGAAGTAAGGATTACTCCCTACAGCAGCCATGGCAACAGTGACTCTCAAATTCCTACCAATGCCCGACTGAAACACTTCATCATTGTTTGGATTAAGCTTTGGCCCTAAATTATACACTCACTTCTTTTTATCTTTAATATTCGAAATAATATCAACACTATATCCTCAGATGATAAAATCCTAGTTTAAAAAAAGTGTTTACGACACCGAGCCCGTTTTTTCGTGTCTGCTCCGGTTGAATGGCACAGGCAGTAGGCCAAGAGCTCGAAATACTAGACTGGTTTTCGTAGTTCCGCATATCATACAGCAATCTAATTAAAATCTAGATGGTCATTCTCACTACGTTACATGAGCAACGTGTAGTGATAATGACCATCTAGATTTTAATTAGATTGATCATACAGCGCCCGTACTGCCAGTTCCAAGACATCGGATATAACGGTTAGACTTCCATCAACCGATCATTTTGCCGCATATTGATTCAATATATTAAATTGTAAATTTCATTTCGGGACCTCCCCATAGTTCAAAGTCAGTATCAAGCGTGTTTGTCAGTGGTCCGTGTCAAGCAAATTGGGAGATTGTCTAATTTTTTTTATTCGAAAACTTCTTCAGTAGTGTTGGGAATCACTAATAAGTTCATTATCAATCATCATCATATCGATAATTGATCGATCATGAATATAACTTTAGGGAAATATCTTATTACCCATGTAATTTAATATCAAGAACAGGTGAGCGAGTTATCTCCCTTTTTCTATCACAGATGAAAATTAAGTAATTAGTAAGTTTTAAATTATTTATGTGAATTTGACCAATAATTCATGTAAAGGAAGCTTAATAATGCATAATAAATCATATTTTTATTTTTAAATAACTTGTTCAACCTTTTATCAGGTAGCAGTGTACACCAGTTTACCCTGGAGTTTCTGAAAATTAAGTGGCAAATTATCTCTTACTCTTATATATATTTGCTTTGTTATTTGTTAGCTTTGTTTATCACCCTTTGAATAGCCAGCTGAGTCAGTTTGAGGCAGGGTCTCCTTGTAGTAGTTAGTGACTACCTCTGAACAACATGCAGGAGACCCGTCTGTCCACAAGCCATCCAGGAAATGGAGCTTACCAAGCAAAATAAATAATATTTTCTTTTCAAATAAATGATTTAAACTTCTTGTAAGGTAGCAGTGTAGACCAGTTTGCCAAGATTCTAAAAAATAAGTAGCATCTTTAAGTCTGAGGCTGGGTCTCCTTGTAGTAGTTGGTGACTACCTGACTGAACAACATACAAGAGGCCCATTGGATGCCATCCAGAACAAAAAGGGTAAAGTGGTCTTGTCCAAAGACATAACCATGACAGCACATACCGGACTGATTGTCAGCTTCCATTTTCTTCTGCAGGATAACTGTTCAAACTATACTTCTTCTATATATATAATACTAATATACTTGGTGTTTTTGGTTTAACGTCCTATTAACCGCTAAGTTCATTTAAGGACGTGTCAGGTTTAGAGGTGGAGGAAAGCCGGAGTACCAGGAGAAACACTACCGGCCTACGGTCAGTACCATGGCCAGTTAACTTCCAACGTAGGTTTCGAACTAGCAACCCAGAGGTGGATAGCTAGTGATATAAAGTGTCATGACACCTTAACCACTCGGCCACCGCGGCCCCTCAATAATAAATAATTAACTATCTTACAGTGGCAATAGTACCAAAGAAGTGAAAATTGTGGAAAATTTGTTTCTTAATATCTAAATGGCTTGAAATTGAGAGAGTACTTCTACAAAATGAAATGAAACCCATATTTTATGCAAAGTCTCAAAAACATTTTAATGAATTTTTTTTTTTAAGTAGAACATAGAGGATAATTACTTGCGGTCTAAGGCCTGCAATTTCAGTACCTGTTTAAAACTTTTTAATTTTTATTTGTTACAGTTGCAATTGTAAAAGATGTGAAAATAAAAGAAAATGGTGTTATCCCAATATCAAAATAGTTTGATATTGAGAAAATAGTTCTACAATATGAAATTAAAACCAGATTTTTATGTAAAGTTTCAAAATCCTGAATTTGTTTCCTCAGTAGAATATAGAGGGAAATTAACTGCAGTCTTTGGCCAACAATTTGTAACACCCTTCCTAATGTAAATGTTTGCATATGGTGGTGTTGGCCTAAAAAAAAGAAACATATAAACTATTTACATGTACACTAGTCCTACTGTAGTGTTACTGTGCATGTACATGTATTTCACCTGTGTGGAGGTGACATTATGAAGAAGACTATCTTGTAGAATGGTTATCATTAAATCCTGGTCATTGTTTGAAATTGTCAAATAATTTTCTATAATACCTTTATATAAGTAAAGTTTAAATTCAAAAGATAAAAAAAAAAAACTACTTTGTTCCCCAACATTGAATTTAACATAGTGCAACACAGTAAATACATAATAGTTCCAAAAACTTAAGTATAAATTTGTCAGAATTGGTGTCTTGCACATTGTTTTCTTTGGTATATGTAAGCGAAAGGTTGAAATATGTCGGAATGATATTTAAAGCAAAGATATTTCAAAATTTACCACTTGCTACCTATGTGCAGATGAAATTTTGGAGAAAAACTATTTTGTAAAATAGTGATAACAAAATATTAGCAATTCTTTAATTTTGACAAGTAGTTTTCTATTATACCTTTTGTAATAAGTTGAAACTGATTACAAATTCAAAAGACAAAACTACAACATGGTTCCACACCCTAAATTAGTTAATTAACTTATGTGATATAACAATCAACATAATTTTAGTAAAATTTTCTCAGAACAGGTTTCTCGCACATGGTTTTCTTTGGCACATATGTAAGCAAAGGGTTGAAATATGTTGATATGGAATTGATAATAAAGCAACTTATAGATATTTGAAAATTTACTAATTCATGAAATTTCAAAGTAAACTATTTTGTAAAATTGTGATAGCTAAAACCTGGTAACTCTTTGATTTTGTCAAATAATTTTCTATCTGATAATTTTTTGTAATAAATTGAAATTGATTTAATTTTAAAAGATAAAAAAAAATGCATTACATCTTTCTATACACCCAAAGCAACAGAATTTTTCCTAATGCAACATAATAATTGACAATATTTTAGCTTAAAATTCGACAGAACAGCTTTCTTGCATATTGCTTTCTTTGGTGCATAAAAGTGAAGGGTTTAAATATATTTGAAAACTTATTTCATTTATTAATCAATGCAACAGATGATATAATTTGACACTGTCAAAATTTTATAAAGCATTAAAACATATCTATATTTCATTAAGAATTTGAGAAAAAAAACTTCTATTACTGAAAAAGAATTATTTAATATACTGCTAGTGTGTACTGAAGTACATGTTCGTGTCATCGTACTTAGCTAATGTGTACGAGATATGACTCGAAATGTCGTTGCTCCACAACATAAACAAATATCAGCTGATCAAGACATCAAAGCATAAACTAACGACACAGTAATTTCATTAAACAAACAAACAATAAAGACATTTTTAAAATATTGCATATTTAAACGTCGCCTGTCTCTAAAACGTGAATGAACACGTAACATTTACACTAGACCTAGGAAACCTACGACTCCATAAGAGATTAGATTTGTTATCGAAAAGATGAACGTTGGTCTAGATTGACCCACTTCCGTCACAAAAGTTGAGCGATGTCGTAAAACGACACGGAAAAATCGTCAAAAAGAAACATTTTATGGGTACATAAACGGTGTCTCAATACTAATAATTACATATCTAATAAGCACAATGCCTAGGATTTAACCGTTTTGATAAAATCATAATATGAAGTTACCAGTCGGTGGTTGTTGGGGAGCGCCCCGTGATTATATATTTATGTTTAGATTGTGCTGCCCCCTGGTGTTAGAATAGTTGGAAAAAATGCATCAAGGGTTATTTGGGACATAATTCTGAAACACTTACATTGTTGTTGTGAAACAAAATATACTTAAATATAACCAAATAGGAAAAGAAGAAAATGCGATATTAAACCACTAAATTTGAAAACCATAAAACTATCAAGCAGAAACTGAAAAAATGACATATTAAATCAAAGTTTTTGGTCACAAAATAGAAAGAGCCGACTAATATTTAAAATTGTTAAACACAATTTTACTTAGTTTATAGCATCAGTCTGCAGCAATAGGAATATAAAACAAAGAAACACAAACTATCTACCGCTGAATAAAAGAAATTTAATATCAACACTTATCACGATGTAAAAATAAAGAAATGAAAAAATAAAAGATAAAGGAACAATAATCAAAACAATAAGTTAAATGGTTAAACAAACAAGAAAAGTTAAACATATAATTATGTCCCTTTTAACCCTCCATACAACTAACCATATAAATGAAATACATGTATTTTGCCCCGAGTCTCAAGCACGTGGCATGTCCGGTTAGAATACAACACTTGCTAACCACTCGTCTTTTCTCCCGTATCTACTAACGAGGTTTCCAACAACCATCCCTCGCCTTACCGGTATAGAAACAGCCCGAGAGGCGGAAATATTCTCTAGCCACTCCGCGAGTGCTCTCAAAATGGAATAATTCCTTCAAGCAACAACCTGACTTCCAACATGACACCGGCACACGAGACTCAAATTAAACAAAGTTCTATACATCGAAAATACATCAAAACACCACACATGAATAAAAATACATGTACGATAGTGGCAAATAATATCCAGCAGACAAATTAATATGAAATTTAGGAAAGGATGGGCGACGGTTATCTAATTAATTTCACAGATTAAGGGTCAACACCACTTACCCTGCTGACACCCGGACGAAAAGTGATTGACCCCACAGCAGCACGGGTATCTTACGTAACCGGATGTTACAATTTTTCGGAATGAGTCCAAAAATAAACGAGCGGAACACAACTGCGTTACATACCCCCCAACCACCTGAATAGGCTACGACCCGTAGCCGGTAACAGTCAAAGGGGAGATAATTTACAAACAGCCAAAGGGAGATAATCTAGGTGAAAAAGCTGGACATCAGTTGCCACATCAACATGTTACCTAACTGCTTACCAGGAAAAAAATTAAGTTCACAAGAGAAGAAGTTCCTCACTGGCCCATGATACATTTCATTTTTCACAAAAATACACCAGGTAACAACTGGTACAACATATTGAAAATAAAATAGAGGGACTCCCTGCAATCAGGTTTTACAACCACACAATTTTAGTTATATCCACACATATACATTTGTATCATTTAAATTAGATTCTTATGCATTGTAGTTAACACAATATCAATTCATGATCAATAATTATACCTATATTTCCTTTGTATTGTCAATCTACAAGGACAAAGTTAGTTTTACAGGCAATTAGTACAGGGGTGATCATAGCACCCCAAGTCATGATCATCAGAAATTGTACAAAATGACAAACTTTCCATAAAATGTCTATTCAGAGAATGTTAAATTTTAAAGGTTCAACTGCTTCTTATACAGAGTGTTTCTTTCTTTCAAGCTCCTGGGAATAATCTAGTTCAATGTGTCATTTCGGATTACACAATTCTGTATAGTGGACATACTCAACATCCTTGTATTTTTTCATCCTTGTATGTTTTCACATAAATTTTCTTCCAAATTATGATTTAACATCCGAGATGCTCGCCCATTATTGTTGCCAGTTTACATGATTCAGCATTTCTTATGCCTAATATAAAACATGCTCGCCCGTTTATTATATTTGCCAGTTTACATGATTCAGCATTTCTTATGCCTAGTATAAAACAATATCTTTGTTGGTTTTTTTTTTCCTGGCAGCATTTCTTAGGCCCAGTATAAAACAATGCATAAATGTGTTTAGCATTGATAATTAGGCCTCAAGCACTCTGAGCATGGAATATTTAGACCTTGAGCATTTCTATTTAATATCTGGATCCCAAGCATATTGAGATTCAAGTATAAACAAAGTATATGTTTAGCATTTAAGCCTTGAGCATTGACATTTGACTTTCAGCATTTTGAGATTCAATGTTTGGGCCTTGAGCATTTTGAGCATTGGATATTTGACCCTTGAGCATTTTGATTCACTCCTGAGCACATAGTTATAAGTATTTCAAATTCCAACAAGCGATCCCAGAGGGATCTTGGCGCCCACCATTGAATGATCTTTATAGGTTCCATGTCAGATTGATCTTTTCTCTACTTTTCTCTTCCTCTAAGTCTTACTAATCTGTGTAAATTCAGAAACAGACCTCTAGTACTATTCAAACAAGGGGAACCTATATATAAAATTTAAGATTTAGCGATAATGGCTGTCTGTCGGCCATGTTGTTTTCGGATTGGTCCCAAAATGCAATACCAGGGACCAAGGGGAACCTACATATAAAATTTGAGAAAGATCCCTTCAGTACCTTCTGTAAAATAGCGAAAACGAACTTCAATTGCCAAAATCCAAGATGGCTGCCTGTTGGCCATGTTGTTTTCCTATTGGTCCCAAGATGCAATATGCATAACAACAGACCAAGGGCAACCTACAAAAAAAGTTTGAGAAAGATCCCTTCAGTACTTTCTGAGGAATAGCGATAACAAACTTCAATTGTCAAAATCCGAGATGGCTGCCTGTCGGCCATGTTGTTTTCTGATTGGTCTCAAAATGCAATATGCATAACTAGGCACCGAGAGCAACCTACATATGAAATTTGAGAAAGATCCTTTCAGTACTTTCCGAGAAATAGCGATAACAAACTTCAATTGTCAAAATCCAAGATGGCTGCCTGTCGGCCATGTTGTTTTCCGATTGGCCTCAAAATGCAATATGCATAACTAGGCACAGAGGGGAACGTATATATGAAATTTGAGAAAGATCCCTTTAGCACTTTCTGCGAAATAGCGATAACAAACTTCAATTGTCAAAATTCAAGATGGCTGCCTGTCGGCCATGTTGTTTTCCGATTGGTCTCAAAATGCAATATGGCTAACTAAGAACCACGGGGAACCTATATATGAAATTTGAGAAAGATCCCTTCATTGCTTTCTGAGAAATAGCGATAACAAACTTCAATTGTCAAAATCCAAGATGGCTGCCTGTCGGCCATGTTGTTTTCCGATTGGCCTCAAAATGCAATATGCATAACTAGGCACAGAGGGGAACCTACATATGAAATTTGACAAAGATCCATTCAGCACTTTCTGTGAAATAGCGATAACAATCTTCAATTGCCAAAATCCAAGATAGCTGCCTGTCGGCCATGTTGTTTTCTGATTGGTCTCAAAATGCAATATGCATAACTAGGAACCAAGGGGAACGTTAATATGACATTTGAGAAAGATCCCTTCATTACTTTCTGAGAAATAACGATAACAAACTTCAATTTTCAAAATCCTAGATGGCTGCCTATCGGCCATGTTGTTTTCTAATTGGTCTCAAAATTCAATATGCATAACTAGGAACCAAGGGGAACGTATATATGAAATTTGAGAAAGATCCCTTTAGTACTTTCTGCGAAATAGCGATAACAAACTTCAATTGTCAAAATCCAAGATGGCTGCCTGTCGGCCATGTTGTTTTCCGATTGGTCTCAAAATGCAATACGCATAACTAGGAACCAAGGTAGACCTATAGATGAACTTTGAGAAAGATCCCTTCAGTGCTTTCTGAGAAATAGCGATAACAAACTTCAATTGTCAAAATCCAAGATGGCTGCCTGTCGGCCATGTTGTTTTCTGATTGGTCTCAAAATGCAATATGCATAAGTAGGAACCAAGGGGAACGTAAATATGAAATTTGAGAAAGATCTCTGTCGTACTTTCTGCGAAATAGCGATAACAAAATTCAATTATCAAAATTCCAAGATGGCTGCCCGTCGGCCATGTTGTTTTCCGATTGGTCTCAAAATGCAATATACATAACTACGAACCAAGGGGAACCTATATATGAAATTTGAGAAAGATCCCTTCAGTGCTTTCTGAGAAATAGCGATAACAAACTTCAATTGTCAAAATCCAAGATGGCTGCCTGTCGGCCATGTTGTTTTCTGATTGGTCTCAAAATGCAATATGCATAACTAGGAACCAAGGGGAACGTTAATATGACATTTGAGAAAGATCCCTTCATTACTTTCTGAGAAATAACGATAACAAACTTCAATTTTCAAAATCCTAGATGGCTGCCTATCGGCCATGTTGTTTTCTAATTGGTCTCAAAATTCAATATGCATAACTAGGAACCAAGGGGAACGTATATATGAAATTTGAGAAAGATCCCTTTAATACTTTCTGCGAAATAGCGATAACAAACTTCAATTGTCAAAATCCAAGATGGCTGCCTGTCGGCCATGTTGTTTTCCGATTGGTCTCAAAATGCAATACGCATAACTAGGAACCAAGGTAGACCTATAGATGAACTTTGAGAAAGATCCCTTCAGTGCTTTCTGAGAAATAGCGATAACAAACTTCAATTGTCAAAATCCAAGATGGCTGCCTGTCGGCCATGTTGTTTTCTGATTAGTCTCAAAATGCAATATGCATAACTAGGACCCAAGGGGAACGTTAATATGACATTTGAGAAAGATCCCTTCAGTACTTTCTGAGAAATAACGATAACAAACTTCAATTGTCAAAATCCAAGATGGCTGCCTATCGGCCATGTTGTTTTCTGATTGGTCTCAAAATGCAATATGCATAAGTAGGAACCAAGGGGAACGTAAATATGAAATTTGAGAAAGATCTCTGTCGTACTTTCTGCGAAATAGCGATAACAAAATTCAATTATCAAAATTCCAAGATGGCTGCCCGTCGGCCATGTTGTTTTCCGATTGGTCTCAAAATGCAATATACATAACTACGAACCAAGGGGAACCTATATATGAAATTTGAGAAAGATCCCTTCAGTGCTTTCTGAGAAATAGCGATAACAAACTTCAATTGTCAAAATCCAAGATGGCTGCCTGTCGGCCATGTTGTTTTCTGATTGGTCTCAAAATGCAATATGCATAACTAGGAACCAAGGGGAACGTTAATATGACATTTGAGAAAGATCCCTTCAGTACTTTCTGAGAAATAACGATAACAAACTTCAATTTTCAAAATCCTAGATGGCTGCCTATCGGCCATGTTGTTTTCTAATTGGTCTCAAAATTCAATATGCATAACTAGGAACCAAGGGGAACGTATATATGAAATTTGAGAAAGATCCCTTTAGTACTTTCTGCGAAATAGCGATAACAAACTTCAATTGTCAAAATCCAAGATGGCTGCCTGTCGGCCATGTTGTTTTCCGATTGGTCTCAAAATGCAATACGCATAACTAGGAACCAAGGTAGACCTATAGATGAACTTTGAGAAAGATCCCTTCAGTGCTTTCTGAGAAATAGCGATAACAAACTTCAATTGTCAAAATCCAAGATGGCTGCCTGTCGGCCATGTTGTTTTCTGATTAGTCTCAAAATGCAATATGCATAACTAGGACCCAAGGGGAACGTTAATATGACATTTGAGAAAGATCCCTTCAGTACTTTCTGAGAAATAACGATAACAAACTTCAATTGTCAAAATCCAAGATGGCTGCCTATCGGCCATGTTGTTTTCTGATTGGTCTCAAAATGCAATATGCATAAGTAGGAACCAAGGGGAACGTAAATATGAAATTTGAGAAAGATCCCTGTCGTACTTTCTGCGAAATAGCGATAACAAAATTCAATTATCAAAATTCCAAGATGGCTGCCCGTCGGCCATGTTGTTTTCCGATTGGTCTCAAAATGCAATATACATAACTACGAACCAAGGGGAACATATATATGAAATTTGAGAAAGATCCCTTCAGTGCTTTCTGAGAAATAGCGATAACAAACTTCAATTGTCAAAATCCAAGATGGCTGCCTGTCGGCCATGTTGTTTTCTGATTAGTCTCAAAATGCAATATGCATAAGTAGGAACCAAGGGGAACGAAAATATGAAATTTGAGAAAGATCCCTTTAGTACTTTCTGCGAAATAGCGATAACAAACTTCAATTGTCAAAATCCAAGATGGCTGCCTATCGGCCATGTTGTTTTCCGATTGGTCTCAAAATGTAATATGCATAACTAGGAACCAAGGGGAACCTATATATGAAATTTGATAAAGGTCACTTCAGTGCTTTCTGAGAAATAGCGATAACAAACTTCAATTGTCAAAATCCAAGATGGCTGCCTGTCGGCCATGTTGTTTTCTGATCGGTCCCAAAATGCAATATGCATACCTAGGCACTAAGAGGAACCTACATATGAAATTTGAGAAAGATCACTTCAGTACTTTCTGAGAAATAGCGATAACAAACTTCAATTGTCAAAATCAAAGATGGCTGCCTGTTGGTCATGTTGTTTTCCGATTGGTCTCAAAATGCAATATGCATAACTAGGAACCAAGGGGAACCTACATATGAAATTTGAGAAAGATCCCTTCGGTACTTTCTGAGGATTAGCGATAACAAGAATTTTTTACGGACGGACGGAGGGACGGACGGAGGGACGACGGACCACGGACACAGGGCGATTTGAATAGCCCACCATCTGATAAACATTAATATTGACATTTTCTTTTCTTTTCTATTTTCCAGCCTGTTCTTCAATAGGGATATAGTAACCATATAACATCTAGTCACATAAAAAGAATAAGTTACACATTACATTAACAAATTGCACATTTTACCACAGGCGCTTGCATAGAATATGTGATTTTCATTTTTTTTTTATTTGACAGTGGTATGTGTAATCTGTTAAGCTCAATGCCGGAAACTCCGCCACGAGCGAAACGGCAGACCACTACATTTCAATCGACTAAAAAACACTTTTATTCAAACTGACACGGCGCACTCTATATGCGACCGTCATCAGAAAACATTCATCTTAAACTCTTTACCACTCACAAGCGCATTTTGACGCACTACCATTATTTCCGCACAAACGCATTTTGACACACGTACATATTTCCGCAGAGACGCATTCCGACGCCATGACAGGATTTCCTCCGAACCGCATTTTGACTCATGTCTATTTTGAGATCGTTTACATCGAGGCTCTATTACATCACGTCCGGGGAATTCCAGCCACATATCGGGCGATGATTGGTTAACATGTTTTAGACGCTGATGTCGTATATTCATAAGGTTATCTCATTATAATACTGTAGAAACGTGACCTAAAACGAAAGTACACAAAAATGGCGGACCTGCCAAACAACGCTACGATCCTGTATGAATATTTCAATTCAGATTCGGATGAATCGGAGTTTGAGGGATTTTCTGAGGTAGGATCAGTTGTGGAGATACCCAATGTATATAGTAGTGACTCTAGTATAGATCGATCCAGTGATAATAGTTCCGATAATGATAATCAACCAGGGCCGGAGGAATGGATGAAGAGACCAGATTTTACGATACATTTATCCAGCCATTTACGCAGGAATCTGGCACAAATTTGCCTGAAACTTTTGATTTAAATACTGCCACATCCAAAGATTACTTAGACCTTGTTTTCAATCCTGATATTATATCTGATTTTGTGAGATACACAATTTGACAAATGATTACGCTGCATGGAAGTGTGAACAGACCGATAAACAAGACCCATACTGGTATGACGTTACTGAAAACGAGATGCATGCGTACCATCAATACCACATTTAAGTGAGTAAAAAAGAAACACAACACAATGACACAATATTGAAAGGTTTATATTTATTTCAATATTTACCTGAAATGAGAAAAACGAATTTTAATCATGACATTCACAACATAAATAAAACACAAAAACTTTTTTGTTGCTGTAAACTTAGGATTTAAGACTATGGAGGGTATTATCGTCAGGTAAGCATCCACGCTTTGTTGCGTTTTTATGTCGCGTGATAGTCTGAAAAATATACAACGATTATTTATACCATTATTCGTCTTCTTTGTTGCCGTGTTCGTTTTTACCGTTAATTACACATACAAGGGAGAATTCATTATCTCCACTTCCGGTGTAATGGAGGTAGTTATCGTCACGTGGAGGCAGTTATCGTCACCTCAGTTGTTTCACCTATTTGTAATTAATTGACAAGACCAAGGGCATATTAACGAAATGTTTCATGTTTTTATACAATTTTTTTTGTATATTTAGGCCCGGAAACACGCAATTCTAGTGATAGCAGATTCAACGTAAGTAATTCTAAAGTGAAGCTGATCAGAGATCGCACTATTTCAGCCCAACTTGTTGCGTACAATTCCCTATGGTGGTTTCTTTGCATGTGCAATTATGACAAATATGCACACAATTTTTAATGCAACATATTAATGGAATTTATTAAGAATATGCAGCATTGAGCATATTAAAACATTTTAATTTTTCTGCCCTTCATTTAATTCCAGTCTACATCATGCATTCAGCCACACAGTTCTTGTACATACACATGTACATACACATGATCATGAGAGATGTGTTCATTTTTTCGGCTTGCATATAAAAGCTTTCAATGGCAAGAGAAAACATTGTCACATCAGAGACCTATATTAATATATATTTAGTTTATAGGTCTCTGGTCACATCAAACAACTTTAACAAGTTTTTAAAAGATAAAGTAATTAGTTCTGAATAAATTTTGACATCCATGCAATTAAAACTATAGACTCATCTTTTTAAACAATGATAGAATTTCTTAACATTTAACATATATATAAAAGACTTGGTACTATTGATCTAAATGCTGAATTGTTATATAGATCATTTAATTGTTATATAAATATTGTGAAGTTGTATTTGAGAATGATATAAGTTTATGTATATATGAAAAATGTATGGTGTTCTTTGAGAATAGCATACTTAAGAACATTAGATCTAATAACATGACAATTACATGTCATCATCATGCTATTTTTTTGGATCACAAACTGTGACAGTTAGCCTAATGGTGACTAAGTTTTTTACTGTGTGTCTTACACTAGTTTTCTGACATACAGTGTAGTTACATGTATATGACACCAAAGGACGTATCAATTATGAATTATTATGATAGAGATGGTATTAAATTACTCAATATTATATGTCATTGTATATGACATTCTTTTGTCTATATCATTAAATATGTATCTTTAATTACTTTAAAAAGTAACTAGAATATTTCTCCTTAATAGGTGAGAATAAACACGAAAACTCATTAACTTCAAATTATGAAATAAAGTAAACAGATTTCAGGAAAACATGTTTGGTTTCTAAGATAAGTTTGGCTGCAATGATACACCAGATTATATGTATCACAATATACAAATTAATGTATATTACTACGACACTCGTGTGATGGTTCACATTGAATCGTTGTGAATAATTGTTTTCTTGATATGCTAAATTGTACTTTTTATACAGACAGTAATGTATACTAACTAGTTGAAACGCATGTATCTTGTAGGCCTGCAGATTTTATCGCATGAATTGTATTGAGATATTAAAGCGAGTTATGTGTATTGTTGCAGCCCTAAAGAATACCCATATGTTTGCAAACAAATGTTGTATGGTATAATTATCGGTTATCTTAGATGACCAATCATTTATTCTACACAAGGCAATACATTGCCAAGATATCCAAACACGTATTCCTTAAAACATTCTTGGCAAACAAATGGGAACTTCTGAATTTCCTGAAGAGATGAAATATTAATTAATCTTTCTTCACCAGTGCATTTGATATGGCACCAGTTCGGACATTTTTCACACCCCACCCATTCATTCGCACGACCACCCATTTTTCCACACATAAAACAAATACCATTGTCTTCCGAACTGGTGTCCATAAAAGGAATGTTTTCCTTCTCACTTCCTTCATAGTCACTCTCACTACTGTCTCTAGACCTCTTTTTTGTTCTCTTTCGCTCTTCCATTTTCTTGATCTTCTGATCAGCTCTTTCTTGCCTTTTTCTTTCCCTCTCTTCCTTCTTTCTCTGCCTCTCATTCTCTCTCTCTAATTTCTTCTTTTCTCTCTCCTCTTTTCGTACTATTTTTAGCTCCTCATTTTCAATTCTTTTCTTTTCTCGCTCCTCTAAGAGGGCAATAGCCTCTACACCTGATAAGGCTTTTGGAAGTTTTTCTCTAATATTATTGTTCCTTTTCACTTTCTTTTTTATTTCAGGAACTCTAAGGTGATCAAATGCAGACGAGACATTTGCTGCAGACACTTGGGTTTGAGGAGGTTGAAGGATAGCGACTGTAGGATAAAGGTTCATGGGACTCGGGTCACTGCATGTAAACACTTCTGAATTTTGGGAGTTAATGGACACAGACTCTATGGTGGGGACTGAGGAGATTTCCTTGAAATGATGGGTGGAAGTAGTAGATGAATTTTCTACGGAAGGAGCTGTTAAGTAAGCTGATGAGGTTTCCCTGGAAGGAGCAGCAGAGGTTTCCACGAAAGGAAGGGTCGGAGCAAATGATATTTCCCTGGAAGGATTGGAAGTAGGGGCAGATGGGGTTTCTCTGGAAGATTTGACAGGAGTAGATGAGGTTTCTCCGGAGGATTTGACGGGAGCAGATGAGATTTCCACGGAAGGATCAGTGGGAGCAGAAAAGGTAACTGTTTCCACTGACTGATTGGCTGGAACAATGGAGGCATCTCCGGAAGGATCCATGGTTGAGTTGGTCTCCTCCATGTCTTGTGTAGTTGCTTCTTCTCCGCTAAAACACTTTGAAGGAGCCAGCTTTGTTCTGTCAATACCATCACTTGATAAAGGGAAAAGGCCTGATTTCTGAAACCCCTTCCATGCATTAGCAAATGTTGCAACTTGGTACCAAGTACCCCGAAAGACTTCCGGAAACATTCTTTTGGTCAGGACTTCTCCTATGTGTTGCATTTGCCACTGTTTAACATGCTTTGTCCAAGCAGCCTTCATCGGCGAGAACAGCCCTACATCGCAAGCTTGTAGGATATGGGTGGCATTTGGCAAAAGACAGTACAACACAATTCCATTCTCCCTGCAGAATTTTGAAGCTGCCAGGGAAATGTGTGTAGAGTGGCCATCAACAATCAAAAGTATGGGTGAAGCTATGTTCGATTTAGAAACAAATTGTTTTAAATGTTTTAAAAATTCCACAAAACAATCAGTATCCATCCATCCATTTGGTGTGTGTGCAAAAATTGCCTCTGGGAATTTCGCAATACCAACGTCTCTGAAGCGTTCTCCTGGATACAGTATCATAGGTGGCATATAGTTGCCAACGGCATTCATACAGGCCATAACAGTAATTTGAGTTTTATCACTTACAACAACTTGGTAGATATGTTTCGAACCTACAGGGGCCAGGACTTTGTCGGACTTCACACACAGTGGAAATCCACTTTCATCCGCATTAAAAATCCGCCGAGGATCTTTGACTAAATCTTCATAATCTGGTACCTCCTGTGAAAGAAACTCATAAAGTTTTTTATACCAGTTTGTTATCATCCCTTCTGTAATCGCTGCCCTCTCATGTCCTAAAGACTGCGGAACCCTTGTTGTTATGGAGGGATTTCTTTTACGGAAAGCTGAATACCAGTCTTTTCCTGGCAGGTTATTGGGGAATGGATTGGGGCGTCCATCAATATCCATAATACGCTTAACTTCGAGGAGGAACTCTGTTTTGGTCAATGGATAGCCAATGTCATGCATAAGATCAATGTAATTGACCAGCACAGATTCTTCCTGTTTTGTTAGAACAGGAGATGGACCTGGAGGTGTGGGGTTTTCTGGTACACGGCCAGATAATTTATCATTTAAAGTTGTTCGTGGTACTTGATATACCCGCGAAGCTTGATTTTTTTGACATACTGCCACTGCGAACTACATTGATAGCTGCAGCCATATTTTCTGTCGAGTACTGTACCCGCTTTTTCTTTGCACCTATTTGTTTAGACATTTTCTGTAAATAATAAGAAAGGACATATTCTTGAGGTATTCAATATTCAATTTATTTAAATCTATTTTTCACCTGTCAGCACTTTCAACTAAATATGAATTACTACATTCTGTTACTATAATACTATTATTCAATTTTGTAAATAAATTTCTTGGTTCAGAATGTATTAATTGATTTCTTTTTATTCAATATATATATATATATATATGTATATTATAAGGAACTGATGTGCAGGAAAGTTTGTCATTTACAAAATGTCAATTTCAGCATAAATTGCTGCATTCAATGTACATCCGGCAATGCTATGGGCATGTCTAGTCACCAAAAGCCACTCCATGTTCCAATTAAAACTATTTTTGTAACATGGCATTTTAAAAAGTAACAGCTTTCTGGACATCATGACATATGGACCTCTCTTTAATTTGTAACCCATATACCAAATTCCAGTTTCCTGTGTCCTCATTGGTACATGTCATCCTTTAAAATAAACAATAACTTTGATTAAAAACATTGTGCTAATACTGATGCTATACAACAAAAAGGCACATGTTACTTGCAGACCTTCCAGAGTTATCACCCTTGGCTTTGTCCCAATTATAATCTGCATTTTAGCATATATATTGGTAGACTAGTCTTTTTGATAAATATACCAATGACATTAGCTGCTATAGAATAAATAGTAATATGTATATACCAAATGTATTCATGATAGTAAATCCCAGTTCGCATTCCATTATCTATATAAAAAAAGACTAGATCTAGACTATATGAAAGTGAAAGTAGGGCTCCAAAAATAGCAACATTTCCCCATGTCAGGAAAATGATGCGCGATAATGAATAATATCTTTAATTACAGAATTAATTCATAACATTAAAATCTGGTGGATTTATTATTAAGTCCATCGAGTTTTTACAAATATTTCCTATTTTTAGAAAACTGACGATAACTGCCTCCAGTGTACAAAATTGGGTCAGTTATCGACAGACACATTTGCGGCATTGAAGTAGCCCGGATGTACACGGAACGCTGGCAGACTTAGCAGACGCTCTAGAACTTGACAGAGAAAACGTATTTTCTGGCGTTTGTTTCAAGATTTGTGTGTTATAAGCCGAAAGGTATTTGACTTACCTTATCCAATCACGTAAGACAACCGGATATGCTTGGCGGCAAAATTATTAAAATATTAAAACTTCATTTTAAATTTGAATTGAAGGTTGTTCGGAGTGAATATTCGTCAGAGAGCTTCCGAATGATCGATGGTATTTTACGATGAAACCGTTAGCAACCGGACGGTACCATTTATTAAAATATTTAAAAAATAGGGAAAAAGTGACGATAACTGCCTCCTGACGATAATACCCTCCATTGCTCTAATATAAACAAAAACTTTATTTCATTCCATGCCAAATCATAGAGCTGTTCCTAAAGAATCTGAAAATATATACTTTATTCTAATTTTATTGTGAAGTTATTTCAGTATAAGCTTGTAAAACTACAGGGTATACAAACTTAAAAAATTATGAAACTGCCTGAGGAAATAACAACATACATTGTTTACATGTACTGAGGAGGGCTGTCATGGCAACGCTACTGACTGCATAGTATACTTATACATTGTTGCAATATGGCTCTGAGTGGTAAAGAGTTAACCTACCGTGCCACTCAATACGAATTGTTACATCCAAAACACAATAATTCGTGAAAATATCGCCGAATTCCTCGCTCAGAACGCCATTTCTCAAACTGCTCCCTGAGCCTGTCCAGATTCTTCATTTACATACGGGGTTCAAAGGTCATGCGATTATATGATCGTCAGTCGTCGGTTGTACTTTTGGGGGTCATCTCCGCATGCATTTTGTCCGGAAAATGCTTCGGCTCGCTGAACGATTTGTACGTTGTGATCTATGATCCATCATCAATTCATTTTCATTTCCCACGATGTTAGATTTAATGTTTGCTAGAAGTTCTTCGAGTTCAATCCAAATTTTATGAGTACATCTATCACTGTATGATTATCGAAATATTGAGTTCCTTCAGTCATTTTGTTTTAAACTCCTTTTTATTCAAATTTTCGAAACAGTATTACTTTCTTACTTGATTTCGGTGTTAATACACTCGATATCAGTTTGCCCCTTAGTGTCTACAATCAGGGGCGGACACAGGATTTTCAAATAGGGGGCGTGCGAAATTAAAGGGGGGGAGGGGGAGGGGGGGTCCGCGGGTACTCCCCTTGAAAAAATAGCAGGTAAATGCAAAATCCTGCATTCTAGTGTATTTCACGATAGATTCATACCTGGTGTGTTTTATAAAAACAAGTATATGAGAGATTTTTTAATGATTTTATATTATTATTTCGCTGATTGATACAGGAATTCGTTTTTTAAGATACCCTTACTTTGACAAGTTTAGGGGGGGGGGGGGGGGGGGGGGCTTTAAATCCGCCAGTGACAATGTCAAAGAATTTAACGCATTGTAAAAGGTATTCTTTGTAATACTCATTATCCATTTATTCCACTTTACATCGCTCGCATATATAAAATTTAAGTTATTGATGAATTACAAACGCTACTCTAATAATAATCAAGCTGGCTGAAGTGCTTACAGAATTATGAAACTGAATTAAAATGAGAAAGAAAAGAGAATACTTGAGGGGGAAGTAGTGGTTATTTTGTGTCAACGCCAGACTTTTATAGTATTTTAGGGCTAACGCCAGAATACCCAGAACAACCTCTTATTCGTATCGGTATTGTGTGTGGTATATACATTTTTAACTAGTCATGCTGGGGTCCCTTTTTTAAAAATTGAAGATTGGCATAGCCCTAAATAGATGGCAAATACAATAAAAAAATCAAAATATCAAACAACTATCAGCTATTACCCCATCAAAATTTTAACTTCGAAAAATTCCAACTGATACTACTTGTTCATGGTATACGTATAATGTCCCGGCCCTGTCTTGAATAAGTTATTGATCACCGTTATATGCAATCTTTTTGATTGAAAACGAAGTTCAACAACTACCGAAATGATGCAGTTGAAGAAAAGGAAAGGACGATATCATCACTGCATGGCATTAAAACATTTTATCTTATTAGTCCGTGATATCGCAAACGACGTCCGGTGCATGCACCTGTGAAATAAAGTATGCCGAGATGACCCAAAAAAGTGCACCTGGTGACAGTCGATTATATAATCGCATGACCTTTGAACCCCGTATGTAAATGAAGAATCTGGACAGGCTCAGGGAGCAGTTTGAGAAATGGCGTTCTGAGCGAGGAATTCGGCGATGTTTTCACGGATTATTGTGTTTTGGATGTAACAATTCGTATAATATTGAGTGGCAAGGTAGGTTAAAGATGAATGTTTTCTGATGACGGTCGCATGTAGTTTGCGCCGTGTCAGTTTGAATAAATGTGTTTTTTAGTCGATTGAAGTGAGATGGGGTGCCGTTTCGCTCGTGGCGGAGTTTCCGGCCTTCTGTATTACACAGTACACATACCACTGGTATCATTTTTTTTTTTTTATTTTTCTAATTTTCTATGCAAGCGCCTGTGATGTTACTTTCCACTGTGTAACCAAACTTGACACAATAAAAAAACTAGACTCTCACGGTTGATGCTGGGTTATACTCAATAATATGTAGACAAGTGCCTTATTTGATTAGCAGAGATCAAATTCTAGATATAACTGGTAATGTCTTTATCTTACATGAACCCTGTGGCCAAATATCAATTTTAGGAGAACTAGGTGTTCCTTATAGAACATTTAATGACATTAAATTTAACTGGAGAGAAACCTCAAGGATGTAATTTATTTATAAATTGCGCACATGTAGAGTAAGCACATTTGTCAGGGGTCCAGCAACAACTGATAGTTTGCAGGGATTTAGCTGTAGTTCACCTCCATAACTAAATATTACACCAAAAAAATAACACATTACACACTACAATACAAACAAAAAAACCCAAAAATGAAAAAAAAATGGACTTTTGTCCGGTGTCAGCACTTAACCCCCCACCCTGACTAAATTTGGGGAAGCCACTCCCATTATATATAATTAACCACTATAGACATTCTAAAACAATCTTAACTTCCTCCTTGAACTAAATATCTTGCCCGATCAGAGTTGACGCAGTAGCAAACTATACCCACCCAACCTATCTATAACCATGCAGTCGCCCATACCCTGTGTTGGTCATATCAACTCTAGCCGTAAGGACCAGAGCTCCTGCAACGGTTACACTAACCTATGTGCCAAAGAAAATCCACCCGAACAATTTAGGGGAGGGAGTGTCTTGGTTGAGTTTGCCTCTCAGTGTTGGTCATATCAACTCTAGCCACCGAAGGGACAACCCCAAACCGGTGACCTCCCAGCTAAGAAAAAAAATTTAGTGATCACTTACACAGAATACTACAAATACAGTGTCCCCATACATCAACTATTGAAAAATTCTTTCCCCCTCCCCCCTCCAGTATCCAGTTTATGTCTACCCCCCACTCCCCCCAAGCTAAACCTTCCTCAACTCTCTGATGGCCACGTGCTGTAGCTCATGAAAATACCTTCGCATCCCGGTTGGGTTCAGGTGAACCCCATCGACCAGCAACCGAGGAGACATGAGGCGCCTCCGGGCGACCCAACTCTGCCCACGGTCCCTGAGCTCTTGGGACATGGCACCCCATACTCCACCCCAGTCACTGTCCGGAACTTTCCACTCCTCCCCCCGTGAATCTATGTCGTTCCCCCCAATTTGTAAAATAACCACCCCTGGCCGAAATCCCTCCCCAATCATTGTGTCCACTAATCCAACTACATCCCATATCCTCCCCCCCGGACCTGCCATACATCCTTACCTCCACTCCCCTCAATCCCAAATTCTCCCTATAACGCCCATCCCTGTTAGTCTTCATCAACCCCCCAACTCGGTTGACAAAACTATGTCCCACAATGGCCACCTTGCCTGTTACCTGTCTATTCATGTTTAATTGTACCCACACACAAAAAAAAGAGAAATGAATTTGTACAATTCACCTCAATACATTACCATGCTCCTTACATTCAGATTATTGAAGTAGTACAACTATAATTACTGTCCATGGTATTACTGTTAATAAAGTCACTGGCACACCTCCTGGGGAAGGGAATGAATTCCAGGGGTCGACTCCAGTGTCCTCCAGGCCCCTGCCCATATTGCCTGCCCGTGCGAACAACTTCACTCAACCACCACATGTATTAGAATATCTGTACCTGTTATATTTTATAACGAAAGTTACTCCGGACATCTTCGGATAGACTTTCCAGTCACATACATATATAAAGCACGGCGCGGTTGGGGGTCACGGTCAACCAGGGGGCAAAGTTGACTACCCCAATGTCTTGTGTTCACATCCACCACCATACAGCTCAACCCTGGCGGCCGCACAAGGTATTTTGCAAAAGTTTGTATGCAATTCCTATGTGGTTATTTCACATGCACCATCAGTTGATCAAACGCCATGTGCTGTCTAAGGTCATGATCATGGTACCTCTGGAAGCTGAGTGTCTATGTCCGGGCAGGTCTACTGCATGCAGTCGTGTTGGAGCTCCATATGGTCACAGGGGTCTGGGTCCTCTTCCGTGGTTCCCTCCCCCAGGTCAGAGGGGGTGCCAGCAACACAGAATTTTACATGAAAGTAAATAACAAAAAATAACCTATTAGCTATATAATTATGACTAACATTCTCGTACCATAAATATCCTACACTACAGGGAGCGACAGTTATAATCTGGTCAGGTCATCCAATCTGTCCCCCACCCGCTACTAATGAGTGGCTTCCCCTTGGTAAACCCGTCGCCCATCCTTTCTGAACCCTCCATAAACATTCTCACCAATTATTTTTTTTTTTTTTTTTTTTAAACCAAAAATTATCCCTGCAAGCTCGATATTAAGAAATTACTTCCGAATTTATGACTTAAAAAAAAACTACCACTCTACTTTACAAAACGGAGACCGCAAATAAATATCACAAAAATAAACCGGTCCCGCCGGAGGTTCCAATTGTAACGCGCAGCACGTGTACCGCAGGGGTGCCACGCGTACGTCGGACTGCTACCAAGTTTTTGCCCAGGGTTCGACTGCCGCTTTCGCTTGCAGATTCCAAATACAAATGAATTATCCAGTAACAGACGATATTTAGAAGACTGGTGAGAAGGAAAATAGACTCGTCATATAAATTTCAACAATTTATTAACATGTGTAAAAATAACAAAGTACCAAAATAATACCCGTGAGGCACAGTGAGGAATTTACAATTGTATACGTCTAGCCTAAAACATATGCCAACCATCGTTTAATTACAACTAACCATATAAATGAAATAAATGTATTTTGCCCCGAGTCTCAAGCACGTGGCATGTCCGGTCAGAATACAACATTTGCTAACCACCCGTCTTTTCTCCCGTATCTACTAACGAGGTTTCCAACAACCATCCCTCGCCTTATTGGTATAGAAACAGCCCGAGAGGCGGAAATATTCTCTAGCCACTCTGCGAGTGCTCTCAAAATGGAATAATTCCTTCAAGCAACAACCTGACTTCCGACATGACACCGGCACACGAGACTCAAATTAAACAAAGTTCTATACATCAAAAATACATCAAAACACTACACGTGAAAATAAAAATACATGTACGATAGTGGCAAATAATATCCAGCAGACAAATTAATATGAAATTTAGGAAAGGATGGGCGACGGTTATCTAATTAATTTCACAGATTAAGGGTCAACACCACTTACTACCCTGCTGACACCCGGACGAAAAGTGATTGACCCCACAGCAGCACGGGTATCTTACGTAACCGGATGTTACAATTTTCCGGAATGAGTCCAAAAATAAACGAGCGGAACGCAACTGCGTTACATCTTTCTATATCGAGTATTTGAGTATCCGTCACATTTAAGTTTATCTTCATTTCAACAAATTTTATTGTTTTAAAAAAACAATTGGATTGAACATCAGGCTTAGCCTATTTTAAGTTATCTCCGTATTATAATAATATTAACAAAATAAAAACATCTGGTATTAATAGCATACAATGTAGAGTAATATATAGTATTACACACACACACACACTCGCACATGTTATACATGTATATGTACAGGGGAAAGAAATTCAAATACTCTATGTATATAAACAGTGGGTTTTCCATTACTATTATGATTAGAATTTATATATTTGTTTGATATTGCAATGTTATCTGCCTGGATGGGAGGCAGGTGCCTAGTCAAACCAAGAGTTTCCAACAAAAATGTCCATGAGGTGCTTACACCCAGTAGTCATCCACTCATGGCTGAATACACACCTGCCCCCCAACCCAGGCAGACACTATGCACGTATATGTGTTTTTAACTTTTTCTTTCCAGCTTAGAATAATTACTGTAATTATAAACTCAGAGTATTAAATGGTTTAGTATTACTCATCCAAAATAGGGTCACCTACACAGATTCTTGCGCAAAACTGCACAGACATGAACAAATTTTTTAAGATGTTCATAATAATAAAAAAATAAATATCTCATCAACTATATACAAGGATAAATGACAAATAAAGTTTTACTAGGATCTTAATTTGATAAAAAATTTGATCAAAAATATACATGTACTAATGAACCACTAATTCCTAAGCTACACTGGTTTAGGCTGACCTTTACCCTTAGGACCAACTAATAGACATATAATAGACTTCCAGTACTAAAGACTTGAATCAGACCCCGACTTTTGACTTAATGACTAATGTAATAGTCTATTTGTGTTTTTAATATATCTAATTACATTATCAAAGATATGAGTGTTTATATCATCACTGTAACTGTCAGAGCCATTTAGGAGTATGTCAATCTGAAAATTTATTAGAGTATCTCTATGCACAATATAGTTAGGGCATAAAAAGAAAAAATGATATGAAGTTTCAAGTCCAAATCCACAACTACAAACAGGCGATTCTATCAGGTGGTCTTTATAAAGATCATAATTTAATTGGCTTGCTACATTTCTCAATTGACACAAAAGTATATTTTCATTTCTATTTCCTTTATATTTAAAGATTGAGGAAGTAGTATTTCTTATATCATTACCCGCTGATATCAAGTTTCGAAATTCTCGTACCATGGAGGGAAAAAAACTATGAAAATAATTTTCAGAGTGACATAGTGGTGGGTTGAAAGCCCTGATGGTTCTTAAAGGCTAGTTCTGTTCATCAATATTATTTTTAAAAACGTTTACAATCTCAGTAAGATAGGAAGGTGTATCATTGTGTATTATTTTGTACATCAGCAGATATTTATGTTTCTTCCGTCTGGACTCCAATGTTTCCCATCTTAGCTCATTATACAATTTTTCATGTGAGGTTCCCCTACGTAGGCCAGTTATAATACGAGCAGCTTCAATTTGAATAGATTCTAATAAATTTTCACATTGCTGAGAGCAATTATCCCAGATCACATCAGCATAATCAAGTATAGGCCTAATAAAAGCAGTAAAAATAGTAGTAAGTGAACTTCTATCAATTTTATATTTAAGATATTTCAAAATATTAAGACGTTTACAGGCTTTTTGATAGATATTGTGAATATGATTATTCCATGTACCATCAGCTGAAAATAAAACACCAAGGTGACTATGTGAGTCATTATTTTCTATTGCTGTGTCAGCAAAAATTAGTGGTAAGTGTGTAGTATTTCTTTTTCTGGTAAATAAAACTGATTTAGTTTTTGAGGGGTTAAATATAACATCCCATTGTTTTGCCCAAATATTGATAGTTTGTAGATCTTCATTTAGTAAGTCAGTAGCAATAATTTTATTATGATTATCAATAATGGCAAATAATGATGTATCATCTGCAAACAGTTTTATAGAATTATTAACATCATTAGTTATGTCATTTATATAAATAAGAAATAACAGAGGACCCAGTACTGAACCCTGAGGAACCCCTGCATTGACAGTACGGAAAGAAGAGTAATGTCCTTCAGTAATGACTCTTTGTTTTCTATCCTTTAGATAATTCTGAAACCATTCCAATAATTTCACTGTAATTCCACATTTTTTTAGTTTATACAATAGCCCCTCATGCCAAACTCTATCAAATGCTTTGCTTATATCACAAAATATAAATTGTAACTCATTTCCTATATCTAAATTACTAGTGATAGTATGATAAATAGACAACAGTTGATTTACAGTAGAATCTTTTGGTGTAAAGCCAGATTGATGATTTGAAATGATATTACCTGGTATGTTGTTTGACAAAATTGTACAAATATTTAAATATTATCTTTTCGCATAGTTTACTAAAGCAATTGGTAATTGATATTGGTCTATAATTAGTTGGTTCATTTCGGGTGCCATTACCCTTATAAATTGCATTAACATTTGCCATTTTCCAGTTATCTGGTATTTCCCCAGTCTGTAAGGTTTTATTAATAAGTAATTGTAAAGGTAGGATAATACTTGACTTGATATTGTTCACAACCTTTGGTGTAATTCCATCTGGACCAGATGGTTTATTTACATTTAACAAAGTTACTTGATCTTCCACATCCTGTTCAGATACATATATATTATCAAGTATAAAAGGTGTGTGATTTTCATCATTACTGGAAGTATCAAGATTTTGCAGATTTTCAGAAGAGTTTGCGATAGAAGTAAAATAATTATTAAGTATCTCAGCTTTCTCAGTTGGATGATGTACTGTTCTGTGGTTATGTGTAAGTGGTGGTATTTGAGATTGTTTATTGTTAATTCCAGTGACTGACCTAGCAATTTTCCACCATTTATTGGGAGGTATTGACTTATTAGATAAAGAAGTTTGTAAGTGCTTAAAATAGTCATTTTTTGCATTACGAACCAGATCAATAACATAATTTCTTGATTGTTTATACTCAAGCCAGTGTTGTGGGTTATCGGTGTTTTTAGCTTTTTTATGTTTTCTATTCCTACGTCTCATTTCTAGCCTTATAGTGTTTGTCATCCAGGGTTTATCTCGTGGCCTTATTAGTACTGTTTTATGTGGTATGTAATTATCAACTAGTTCTGCTATAACATCAACAAGATATTGATTAAAATCATGAACATTCAAGTTATTGTCTAGTAAGTGCCAGTCAATATCATTTATTATGTTATTAATAGATTCATAGTCGGCTTCATCATAACGCCAGATAGTTTTATTATAACATGTATATTTAGTAGTAGTATATGATATTTGGAAGAATATTGGGGAATGGTCACTACAAAAAGGTGTGTCAACAGTTATACTTTTAATTAAATTGCAGTTGTTTGTTAAAACTACATCAATGGCTGTTGATGTATTTTCAGTAATTCTAGTAGGTTGGGTATTCATACAATTCAAATTAAATTTTGCCAATAGTCGAGCAAAGTGAGATGTGGGTTGCATTGTAAGTGTGTCAACATTAATGTCACCAGTAATTATAATATCTAAGTTAGTGTGGCGACTGTAATAGTAGATTATTGTAAGCCACCCATTTAATTGTATGTACAAAGGGAGGTAAGTCAGACTGTGAAATATTGGTTATATTTCGATTCGAACTCGCCGTCTCAGCACCGGAAGTTGGAAGTCGGAATAAAACGAAAACACTGACAATCTGTTGTCCTCCTCTTTTCAGGTAAATATGCAAGTTTATCATGTTTCCAATGTTTTAGAATGATTGTTTCATGTGCATAAACGATTCCACTATACAAGTGAATATGTAGATTAGTACGAATACTGATGAAAGTGGAAATACTACGATTTTGCTGATGTGTGAAGCCAGATCACTGACGTCATCAGCGTTAGGCTCTCGCAGTTTAGAGTAAATGCTTGTATTTTCTAGACTTTATATACGAATATTTGAATGCGATATTAGAATATGGTTGTCATAAAACAATTGGTTACTTTATATTTTATATGCAAAGTATTTTAGACAAGTTTAGTGTTGGAAATAGCATGACAGGTCACGTGATTTTGGTGAGACGGTTCTGGCGGGAAAGCAGACTTGCGTGATCCCAGAATCCCTTGCGTAATAATGACCTTCATGATGTTTACTTCCGTTCCATTTAGAGATGTCCCATTTGATTGCGATTACTGATGCTGTGATTTATATGTAATGATTTTAGAAATTAATATTTGTATTTGAAGTTATGAATCATTACCAACGACAAGTCTGTTAATTAAGAAGTCGGACATATATTATAGTCAATATATAATTAATTTTCCATTAATTATAGATCATCAATAGATGTGATATACTCACATTCCATACATTTATTGGTAACTAGTCTAGTCATCAATTAGTGCTTTTATCTTGTGTTGTAATTGGTTATGGATCAATTATGATTGTTCAAAGTTATAAAGTAAGTTTGTTAATTGAATTAAGCCCTAGTCACAAGCCATAATATAAGTAATTTGTTTATTGAAAATAGGTACCTTAGACACAAGCCAGAGTTTTATATTATATTGTACAAGTGATTACATGTATAAACATGTTAGTACATTATAATTATTTGTATCGGTCTCAGTACCGGAAGTTGGAAGTCGGAATAAAACGAAAACACTGACAATCTGTTGTCCTCCTCTTTTCAGATCTTCCGATACATTTCCCCGACCGCCCGATCCCGGTAACAAATTTGGGGGCTTGTCCGGGATAGTAAGTTCAACATGGACAGCTCAAGGAGACAGAAACTGCTTATGGTAATCAGAAGCCGGCTTTATGGTGAGGATGCATCGTGTTTGAGAACGGTAGCATCAGCCATTGATGGTGAGAACCATGAAGACACCTCTCGGGAGGACCTGTTGTTGAATATAGAGGGCGCCATGGATGAGTCAAGTAAAGACAAAGATGGAGGACTTACAAGATTAATGGTGGTTTTATCTGGTCTGAATATCAAAACAGAAAACAAGCCTGCTGAAAGTAAAGAAACAATGAATAGCGTTACATGGAAAAAAGAATTTAAAATCCAAGGACAGGTAGGCGAGACCTCATCATGTATAAGTTTTGTTAACTTAACAAGACAGGTTGAGGTCGGAAGAGAAAAGAAGTACTCGGACAGAGAGATATCTGAGGGGGTGATAAGAGCAATTCAACCCAATGCCAAGCTACGAGGGTACCTGGAAGGCAGAAAAGATCTGACGTTAGATGATATAGTTAACATTATAAGATCATTTTACAAGGAACGCACAGCAACAGAACTTTATCAAGAACTTGTGAAATTAGTGCAGGGACCTAAAGAGACAATACAGGACTTTCTATACAGAGCTTTAGAACTTAGACAGAAAATCCTTTTCTCGTCTAATGGGCCAGAGTCCTATGAGCCATCACTTGTAGAAACTCAGTTCAGACTCGCGATTACAACTGGCATACGAGATGATGTTCTCAAACCAGAGGTTCGAGAAATTTTGCAGAGTTACAGAAATGACATTGAACTTAAAGAGGGTTTCAACAGAATCGCGAAACAACATTTAGAGCGAACACAGAAACTAGGAACTCAAACTGTATCGCGGAAAGTATCTGTGCAGGCAACCGAGGTACAGGGAGCAAATGAACTTGTAGAGGAACTGAAATCGCTACGGTTAGAAGTACATGAACTAAAAACTCGGTTCAATAAAAAGAATACACCACAAAAAGTTACGCGACGCCGGTGTGAACAATGTACAAAAGATGGAATCGACCGCTGTCGACATTGTTTCAAATGCTTAGCAGAGGGACACACCCAGAGAAATTGTAGCGGCAAAAACGTGACGGGAAACGAGACCAGGTTGCATCAGGGGGACATGATGTAACCTGCTTGGACAGTAACAAAAGTCCCCAGTGCACTAACTGTAACAAACACTTAGAAAACAAAACTTTAACATGTTGTGGTTGTCAGGTAGCTATGTATTGTTCTATTATGTGTCAAAAGAGTCATTGGGTCTCGCATAGAATATTATGTAAAGCAGTCCAGTATGTTGAACACAAGGGTAAGGAAATGGAGTTAGATGTGTGTCAGCTAAAAGGAAAAACGCATGGGTTAGCACCTAAAGTAAGAAAACAACTAATTAAGGCTGTTGGGGAGAAGTGCATCATTAATTGTACAATCGAGGGAAAATGTACTAAAGTGTTGTGGGATACTGGGGCACAGGTGTCTTTGACTGACCGAAGGTGGTTGTTGGAAAACCTACCAGGGGTAAGGGTTAAACCTATCAATGACCTCTTAGAGGGGAATTTGGAAATTTTCTCAGCAAATGGGTCTCGTATTCCATTCGAGGGATGGGTCGAGATGAATGTTGTCGTGGGAAATCCATTACAGTATGAGAATGTAAGGGAAGGTAAGCCCATATCCATAAATGTACCATTTTTAGTGGCCACCGCAGCTGGGTTGTCTCAACCTATTTTGGGGTTCAATGTAATCAAGTATGTATTGAGTGTTGTCGGTGACGCGGAAAAGCGCGAAATAGTAAGAACGGCTATTCCAGGTATTGGAGATGTTCGTGCGGCTACAGTTGCTAAACTTCTGGTCGAGGATTCTCTAGAGACTATCGGTTCTGTTCGTACAGGCAACAGAAGTATCGTTGTACCAAAGCAGTCGTGTAAAGTAGTCAAAACTACTGTGCGTGGTTGCAACAGTAATGAACCTGTTCACGCCATGTTTGTTCCAGCGACCAATGTGCATGATGACATCGACATTTCGGAATCGGTTGTTTATGTGAAACCAGGTCGAACGAGCAAGTTAAAGATACTAGTCACCAATTCGAGTAGTCGCGATGCAATTATCCCCAAATGCACAGAGCTCGGGATGCTCGATACTGTTTGTTCAGTGGTTCACTTGGGTGTGCAGGAGTCCAGTTGTTCAACAGCAGAGACACAGGAGAACGCGCACGAACACAGTAATAAACTAGAAACAGACAGTACACAACAGAAGACATTTCGCGAGTGTGATGTAAGCAAAGTGATAACAGCAGAGAAAACGTATGAAGACAAGACTGACCAGAATGAAGAGCAGTTCTGGGACCCAGAAATTGACCTACCAGGAGATATATTAACGGAAAGACAGAAGGAAGAGGTTCATTCTCTTTTGAGAGAAGAATGCATGGCTTTTTCACGGACAGATACAGATATAGGGTGCGCCCCTGAATTACAGATGAACAAACAGTTGGTGGAGGATGCACCTGTACAAAGTTCGTACCGATCTATTCCTAAACCTTTATACCGGGAAGTAAAGGATTACATTCAGGATTTAATCGGGAAAGAGTGGATACGCAAGTCCAGGTCGCCTTATGCTAGTCCAATCGTCTGTGTAAGAAAGAAAGACGGTAGTCTAAGACTATGTATCGATTATCGTAAGATTAATGCAAAAACTGTACAGAACCAACACCCAATACCTCGCATAGATGATGCCATAAACGGACTCGCTGGAAGTAAATGGTTTTCATTACTGGATCAAGGAAAAGCGTACCACCAGGGTTTCGTGTCGGAAGAAAGCCGGAAATACACTTCATTTATTACACCATGGGGACAGTACGAGTGGAATCGAATACCATTTGGCTTGACCGGTGCGCCTGGGATCTTTCAGAAGTTCATGAATGACTGTCTTGAAAATATGCGAGATGACTTTTGCTTACCATATTTAGATGATGTATTGGTTTACAGCGCGACATTTGATGATCATCTTAACCACTTGCGACAAGTACTACGATCATTACAGGAGAAGGGAATAAAGCTCAAACCAAGGAAATGTAGTTTATTCAAACGTCGGGTTCGTTATCTTGGACGTCTCATTACTGCAGATGGTTACATGATGGATCCAGCTGATAAGCAAGCAGTTCTTGAGCTAAAGGAAAGGAAGCCTAAAACTGTTGGTGATGTGAGAAAAATGATGGGGTTTATAGGTTACTACAGATGCTATATTCCAGACTTTTCTCGTCGTGCCAAAGTGATATATGATTTGCTACATGTGGATGACAAAGGGAAAAAGAAGCCACGTCCAGGCAAACGGGATACTGGACAGACTCGTTCAACTGCAAAAATCAAATGGACCGCAGAGCATCAAGGTGTTCTAGAGGAGTTGTTGAGTCTCTTGACTTGTACACCAATTATGGCATTTCCTGACTTTGAACAGCCGTTCATTGTCCATGTTGACGCATCACATGAAGGGTTAGGTGCAATCCTGTACCAGAGGCAGTCAACGGGTAAATTAGGTGCTGTGGCCTATGCATCTAGAACTTTAAGTCCAGCTGAAAAAAATTATCACATGCACTCTGGGAAATTAGAATTTCTTGCATTGCGATGGGCTGTTACAGAACGTTTTAGAGACTACCTATACTATGCTCCACATTTCAGTGTATACAGTGACAACAGTCCACTACAGTATATCTTCACTACACCAAAGCTTGATGCCACCCGGTTGCGATGGGTCTCTGAGTTGGCCGATTTCAAGTTCAAAGTCTACTACAAACCTGGGCGTAACAACAGTGACGCAGATGGCCTTAGCAGAATGCCACTGGATATCAACAAGATGATGTCTGAATGTTCTGAACAGTGTTCGCAGGAGATGATACATACTGCTGTACAATCGGTGAGGGATCAAGAGAATGTCCTTGTTGCGAATCTGGTCTCGGAAATGACAAAGCAGGAATTTAAAAGTCGGGCTGTGATCCCAATAGAAGTAGAGGAACTTCGAAAAGCACAGATAGCAGATCCTTATATTTCTTCAGTCCGGAAAGCTGTGGAGTTTGGGAAACCACCATCCATTTTAGAAAAACAGAGTTTGAATGAGGGAGCTAAATTGCTAGTACGAGAATGGTCTAAACTTCAACTAAGGGCAGATGGTGTACTTGTTCGGAGGATTTTTCTTCCAAGAGAAGGCACTTGCTACCAGATAGTGTTACCACAGGAATACCAGGATTTAGTATGCCATAAACTTCACAACGAGATGGGACACCTAGGTTCTGATCGCGTACTTACTATGGCACGAGAGCGTTTTTACTGGCCACGGATGTCAACATATATTGAGGATTATATCCAGAAACGGTGTGATTGTTTGAAGGACCGAAAACCACTTCACCAGTACTGCGCTCCATTAAAACCTATCATAACAACTCATCCGTTTGAGTTGGTTGCCATCGACTTCCTGCATTTGGAACGTTCTAAGGGCGGTTACGAATATATATTGGTCGTCATGGACCATTATACTCGCTTCGCGCAGGCCTATGCAACCAAAAACAAGTCGGCTAAAACAGCAGCAGAAAAGGTGTTCAGTGACTTCATTCCTCGGTTTGGTTTACCACATCGCCTACATCACGACCAGGGACGAGAATTTGAGAATAAGTTTTTCCATCAATTACAGAAATTATGTGGAATCGGTCGATCAAGAACCACACCCTACCACCCTGAAGGAAACGGGCAGGTGGAGAAATTCAACCGAACGCTTTTACAAATGCTTCGAACCCTGTCAAAGGATGGAAAGAGTGACTGGAAAAGTCATCTTCAGCAAGTAGTTCATGCCTATAACTGCACAAAACATGATGCGACAGGGTACTCTCCATTTTACTTGCTTTTCGGCAGACACCCACGTCTTCCGGTGGACATTATCTTCGGGCGTTCAAGCGAAGACCCGCAAGCAGCAAATCACACTAAGTATGTAAAGGTTTGGACAGATCGTATGGAAGAGGCCTACAAAATTGCTTCGGAAAACGCGTCGCGGAGTGCGGCTAAGGGAAAACGACAACACGATTCTCGGTTTATTAGTAATTCACTGGTTGAGGGAGATCGCGTGCTTGTTAAGAATTTTCGCGAGAAGGGCGGTCCAGGCAAACTACGGTCTTTCTGTGAACAAGATATATATGTGGTACTTCGGAAAGTGGCAGAGGATGCACCAGTATACGAAGTGAAGCGAGAGAATGGCAAGGGAGAGATCCGCAGACTTCATCGTAATCTGTTGCTACAGTGTAATTCCCTTCCACTGAAGGTAGACATTATCGTTTCGAAGGATTTGAATCCTTTCGCGACCCCGTTCGTTCCCATCGCGATGAGTAATGTACCAGAAACAGAGGACATTGGTAGTGGCAATGATGACCCTAGTTTTGTGACTGTTCCCGACGGCACAGATGTTACTTCAGATGATGATGCAAATCCAGACGCGTCTAGTGATTCTTCAGATGGCGAATCTCGGTTGGATGACACAGATAGTGAAAGGTCGGAGTCCGGAACCGACGCTGGAACTTTGTCAGATTCTAGGAGACGCAAACCTCCTAAACGTTTTACCTATGATACCATGGGAAAACCCAGCTATGTCCAAAAGCTAGAAACTAGGTTGAAGGGCTATCCAGATAGTTGGGATATGTGGGGTCCAGAAACTTTAGTTTGACCAGATGATTATTTCATGGTTCAAAGAACAAAATGTATTTGCATTTGAGTGTGTGAATACAACTAGAAATCCATGATTATTGAACTTTGGAACTTGTATATATGTTTAGCTATGATTATAGCATTGACTTAAATTACTTTTGATTTTGTATTTCTCAAAAAGTGTTATTTTTAACGCATGACGTATATCGAAGGATACCAATGTGTCAACCAACATTAGTGTTTGGGAGTTGTAATTGGAACGGCCAACTGATTACACAAAATCACATTTCTTCTTTAGTAGAAGATGTATCCTTACTATGTACATTTTTTTAACTTAAACAGGTTGATGGCACTTCGACCTAACATGTCGAGATAGATAGAGTCGATAGTTACAGAGGTCATGAATGATTTCGGTGTCAAGAGTTGTAAATGTCGAGACGACATTTGTTTCTTGGGGGGAGAGTGTGGCGACTGTAATAGTAGATTATTGTAAGCCACCCATTTAATTTTATGTACAAAGGGAGGTAAGTCAGACTGTGAAATATTGGTTATATTTCGATTCGAACTCGCCGTCTCAGCACCGGAAGTTGGAAGTCGGAATAAAACGAAAACACTGACAATCTGTTGTCCTCCTCTTTTCAGGTAAATATGCAAGTTTATCATGTTTCCAATGTTTTAGAATGATTGTTTCATGTGCATAAACGATTCCACTATACAAGTGAATATGTAGATTAGTACGAATACTGATGAAAGTGGAAATACTACGATTTTGCTGATGTGTGAAGCCAGATCACTGACGTCATCAGCGTTAGGCTCTCGCAGTTTAGAGTAAATGCTTGTATTTTCTAGACTTTATATACGAATATTTGAATGCGATATTAGAATATGGTTGTCATAAAACAATTGGTTACTTTATATTTTATATGCAAAGTATTTTATACAAGTTTAGTGTTGGAAATAGCATGACAGGTCACGTGATTTTGGTGAGACGGTTCTGGCGGGAAAGCAGACTTGCGTGATCCCAGAATCCCTTGCGTAATAATGACCTTCATGATGTTTACTTCCGTTCCATTTAGAGATGTCCCATTTGATTGCGATTACTGATGCTGTGATTTATATGTAATGATTTTAGAAATTAATATTTGTATTTGAAGTTATGAATCATTACCAACGACAAGTCTGTTAATTAAGAAGTCGGACATATATTATAGTCAATATATAATTAATTTTCCATTAATTATAGATCATCAATAGATGTGATATACTCACATTCCATACATTTATTGGTAACTAGTCTAGTCATCAATTAGTGTTTTTATCTTGTGTTGTAATTGGTTATGGATCAATTATGATTGTTCAAAGTTATAAAGTAAGTTTGTTAATTGAATTAAGCCCTATAGTCACAAGCCATAATATAAGTAATTTGTTTATTGAAAATAGGTACCTTAGACACAAGCCAGAGTTTTATATTATATTGTACAAGTGATTACATGTATAAACATGTTAGTACATTATAATTATTTGTATCGGTCTCAGTACCGGAAGTTGGAAGTCGGAATAAAACGAAAACACTGACAATCTGTTGTCCTCCTCTTTTCAGATCTTTCGATACATTTCCCCGACCGCCCGATCCCGGTAACATTAGTGTCACTAGCTAACTCTAGATTCTGATCTAAATTATTCCAGTATTCTACTCTTGATTCAGGCCTATATATACAGCATAGTAGGAATTTATGATGTTCAATTGAAACCTCTAACCATATTAGCTCAAGACCATCCCTTTCTAAATCCCTTCTTCTAGAAGTTTTGACTGTATTTTTATAATATATCATTACACCTCCTCCAAAGCCAGTAAATCTATCTTTACGATGAGCATTATAAGAATCAATTTGGATATCTTCATCTAAAATTACATTAGTTAAATGGGTTTCAGTTAAACAAATGATATCATAGGAATTCAGCTCTGCTTCTATTATATCAATCTTATTTCGCAGGGATCTAACATTTAGACAAGCTATTTTTATATTATGTGGGCCAGGGTTTTGTTCAACATTCATAGATAGTAATAACAACATTTCAGTCATGTTCAAAATAAATTCGTCATTTATCCTCTTAAGTAGGAGATCGAAGTACAATATTGAAATCATATACAATGCGTTGCTGCAAGCCGATCGTATACAAACAGTAGTGCACTATACAAGCTACCCATTTTCATATGTATAACCCGTAGCAACACTGGATTGAGAGTATACGATCAGCCCGGAGCAACATATTGACATGCCAAAGTAGCCAAATACTAATAAGTACCTATAAATTACACATATGTGACCAGTTTTAGATGCAAATACAGATACACTGAAAAATAATAACATAAAATTAGATAGAAAAATAACACTTACAACATACACACACCATGCACTCTCTATCTCATCAACGACTTGTTCGATATCTCTTAGGCAATCAGGTCATGCTGTTTAAGTTCATTTGAGTGTTTGGATAAAAATATAGAGATAGACTTCAGCTGGAAACGCTTAGGTGATTCAGATGAATCAAGATGTTGGGTCAAGGTCATGTACGATCAGTGCGGAATGCGGAACTATGTTGGTAGACGGACTTGAGTATATCAAATAATGAACTGTAAATTAAGATAAGTATTTGTAACAACAATACACATGCTTATCAGCCTGCTGTTTATAATTTCATATGTGCATTTAGTGCATACATTTATATAGGTTTTGATTAAATTACTATTTAATAAAAATTCTTATGAGCGGATAATCATCATAACTGTATTAATCTTTTGAAAAAATAACAAAAACATCGATATAATGCACTGGGGGGCCGTGTATATATCATGACTATATCGTCATCGGCAATAATTATCAATTAAACCAGAGAAACAATCAGATACATATGCCAACTTGGTATAATTAATTAGTCACCACTTCCATGGGTAGCATTTTTGGTTGTTGCGCTCATTGTTGCGGATTTAGTTTGTGATGATGATTTTGGGGCTCTTGAGTTAAAATTTCTGGCTGCTTTGAGAAATGATTTCTTTGGTGGTATTTTGGTGGTTTCACGCGCATTAATACTGGCATTTGACTTGATAGCAGAGCTAGCGGTGGCTGCAGACATAGTTGGATTTGTCGTAGTGGTGGTCGGCAATGGTGGGTCCGGGTATGCACTCAGCTCAGATAACTTGGTTACATGGGCATGACCTCCTTGATTGTTACGAATCACTATCCGGCCGTCTGTCGTCCACTACCAGATATAAGACCCTGTTTTTTTTAAGAATCTGGCCTTGGCAAACACAGTAGCACGTTGCTTGGTCAGCACCTCGTTTATATAGAATGAGGGCGGGGTACCGGTATTACTAATTTCAAAGCTGGATTCTCTGGACTCTCTCCGATTTCTCCATAGCCCCCTCCGTGCCTCGTAAATCTAAGTTTATCTTATATCATGTACCTCAATTCTACCACAATACCCTGTGTTATTCAACTCTCAGACCATCAGTTAATCATTACAGCTGTTGATTAACAATATGTTTATACCACACGTGGTAACCTCTGTTTATATCACACTAATATCTCGAAGAAAAGACATATATAGAGAATACATGGTCAGTGTCTTAAAATATAAGCTGTGATTTGGCGAAGGTAAAGAAAGACAAAAGTGGCGAGCCTTGGTGAGCCACTTTTGTCTTTCTGTCCCGAGCCAAAAATACAGCTTATATTTTAAGACACTGACCATGTATTCTATTTATCCTGCATCAGACATAAAAATAATCATCAGAAATAATCATTTTGAAGTGAAACGGTGTCAAAAATGACAGAAATATGTTTGCCTTTTAAACGTACTTTCACTTTGAAGTAGGTCAGTCGAACTGACGCACGTGCTATGATTCCAAAATACAGCTGTTTTCCGTCACTGCCGTATACAGCAAAAATATATACGGTGGGTGTATTCCGACAATGCGGTGGCAGTTGCAGGATAAATCGCCTCCTTATGCTTTGGACTAGAATCTACACGCGGACATGAACTGTGTTATATCATCGTCTGAACGCATTACTGGAAACATATCTATTTTGAACACCAAGCACCATGTTCTCAAAATTCTGATAATCACTTATCAAAACATCATCCATTCGAAACGATTCGAGTCCGTATCTATGTCAGTTGGGGACAATAATATAGTTATCACATGTCTTTGATCCTCACGATTTCCCCGTGCCAGTCACTGACCATGCAATATACCCTGTACACCAAGTAGTCCTTTCTAAACATTGTACGTTTGCCATGGGAATTTAAACAGTTGTCTGAAACAAACAAGAGGCCCAGGGGCCTTAACGGTCATCTGACTCTAAATTAAAACCCTTATATTATTGTAGTATGCATTCTCTGTAGCAAGTATATAGTGGCACTGTTGGCCATGGTGGCCATCTTGGATATCTGACCGACCCAATAAATAATAACACTTGGTCTGGACCATCTAAGGATAATTTCTGGTAAGTTAGAGCTGAATCCCACCGGTGGAATTTGAGAAGAAGTTTGAAATAGGTGTTGTTCAGGAAAACCATGATTGCGCAATCATGTTACAAAATGGCCGCCATTGCTGCCATGCCAAAGTTTTTACAAAGCCGAAAAAATAACAACACTTTGTTGGCACTCCTTCCTTAACATCCTCACCAATTTCGAGCTCAATGGCACCAGTGGAACTGGAGAAGAAGTTTAAAATGTGTTTTTTAAGACGGCGAATATGGCGGCCATCTTGCATTTCAGACCAATCTAAAAAATATCAACACTTGGTGGGGATCATCTCCGGAACATTTCAGGCAAGTTTCAGCCCAACAGCACTGGTGGAACTTGAGAAGAAGTTTAAAATGTGTTTTTGAAGATGGTGGTTATGGTGGCCATCTTGGATTTCGGACCGACCCGAAAAATAACATCACTTGGTCGGGATCATATCAGGATCATTTCAGGCAATTTTCAGCTCAATAGCACTGGTGGAACCGGAGAAGAAGTTTAAAATGTGTTTTCAAAATGGCGGCTATGGGGGCCATCTTGGATTTCGAACCGACCCGATAAAATAACAACACTTGGTCGGGATCATATCAGGATCATTTCAGGCAAGTTTCAGCTCAATAGCACTGCTGGAACTTTTTTTTTTTTTTTTTATATTTCTTTTATTTTCAAACATTTTACATGGTATACATAAATAGACATCAACAAACAATCACTTGCACACTCCCACCCACAGCATTCAAAAGATCATTGTGTATGCTATGATAGGTCATACATACATACATACATACATACAAGCATACATATATACCTACATACCTACATACACACACACACACACACACCTACATACATACACACATACACACATATATACATACATAGCGAGGCATAACAAATATACTTGCATATGTAGCATCATGACATAACATAGTACAACATAGCGTAAATAAACATAACATAAACAGGATTTTCCCTCATATTTTGTTATAAAAGGTCCTTTATAAATAAATCAAAAAAATCAAAAAAGTTTTCTGCAATCAAATGACAGATTTTAGAATTAACAGTACATCCTAAGGATGCAGAGTGCAGAGACGTTTAGTTTGGGAGGCCTTGATGGATTTTCTGCGTATAGCACGCATGAATCCAGTGTCAGGGAAGATCCTGCATACATAACATACATGTACATACATACACATATATATACACACACACGCATCCTCACACACACCCTCACAGACAGAAAGGCAGAGGACACACTAAGGAAGACAGATAGGAAGGGAGAGAAAGGAAGAGAGAGGGGGAGGTACCATTTCTTAATTACATACATGTAATTATTGCATACATGCATGTACAAGAATATTGTAATACAATATGTATTAAAAGATAAAATACTGATAAATCACTGGGCTAGTCAGCGATACAGACCACAACAGTCAGTGTTATGATATACAATAATAGAAGATAAGTAAAAGAAAAGTAAGTTACCTGTATTTATATAATAATACAGTGTATATAACAATAAGTTTAAGACCAGGGTAGGATGTGTAAAAGACTAATACAACTCATGATCATAGATCCAATAAAGGCTTCCACTTCCTCCAGCCTAAATCAAATTGTCTTTTACCATGGTCACTAAGACTGTTATACATATATTTTTGGACTACGAAATTATCTTTAATTACATTAATGAGAGCATTATATTGATATTCAAAGAATTGCTAAGACATCTGGTTTTATATATGTAATGTTTCATAATGATTAAAATTTTGTTGTCAACAGAACTACAATTTTGTAAAACTATTCCAAAAAGAAATGAGTCTTTATTATATGCAAAAGGTATAAACAACAAATCTAACAAAGTTTCAAATTTATGAAGAAGAGTTTGCACCTCCTTGCATTCCCATAAGCAATGTATAATTGTCTCCCTTTCCATATTACATAAAGTACACATAGGGCTAGGATTTATTCTTATCTTATGAAGGAAGGTATTTGTAACTAAGATATGATGAATAATTCTGACTTGAAACCATATCAATTTAGAATTTTTTGTTACCTTAAAGGGAAGATTATATATTTTTAACCACATTTCTCTATCAAAGTTAAAGCTCAAATTCCATTTCCTAGTACCTGTAGGAGTTGTTGTTGGAGTTATTATAAACCTGTAGAAGTCTTTCACACCCTTTTTGTTCTTAAAAAATATTTCTAATAATTACGGTATAAAAGGGTGTGAAAGCTTCTCTGGTTTTAACTCGAGATTTCTTAAATAGCGTTTTATTGCCAATATTAATCCATGATATTGTAAAAAAATTAGTATTAATTCCAAATTTTTGTATAAATTCGTCAAAAGAAAGAAAGGCTAGATTTTCAGAATTTTTCATCAAATCATTTAAAGTTAAGATACCTGTCATATACCAGTTGGGATAGAAGACAAATTTGTTGTTAACTTTAATGTCATTATTGTACCAAAGAGGTGTTTTAAGAATACAATCTTGTCTTTTTAGCCTCATATCTTCAGAAAAGTTTAATTTATCCCATGCTTTAAAGACATCTTTCCAAAATTTATTGTGGCACCTTGATATGCATAATTTTACAAACTCTTTCCCACAACTATATAGCTTATTTAAATCTAGAGTTGACTTGAGTATCAGATACCATTTGCCTGAAGACATAAATAATCTTCTAATCCAACCTAGCTTTAATGAATGAATGAAAGCATACACGTCAATCATCTTGAGCCCACCATCTGCAAAATTTTGAATAATAATGTCTGTTTTGATCTTATGGCATTTACCATTCCACAAAAAGTCAAATAATAAAGAACTTATCATAGTGATAATTTTTTCTGGTGGGTTTGGTAACGTAATGAATAAATAATTTAGTTGTGAGATTAATAAAGACTTGATAATATTGATTTTACCAATCGGCGTCAAGCTCCGCCTCTTCCACGATGTAAGAATTGATTTGAGTTCTACAATTTTTTTGTCAAAATTCATTTTTGGTATTTGATCCAAGTCAACTGAAAACTCAATCCCCAAAAATGTAAATCTATTTTTTCCCCATTGTAAATTCAAATCTGGCCTATATGTTACATCACTATATTTACAGCTCCCTAACCATATAACTTGAGTTTTACTAGTATTGATATTTAACCCTGAAATTTTTGCATAATTATTCAGCTCTGATAAAGACTCATTAAGTGACCTCTCTGACCCATCAAGTATCAACCCGGTGTCATCAGCATATTGTACATTTAAAATTGGTACATTATCTACATCAATACCTTTAATAAGATTATTATTTCTAATTCTTGCAGCTAGCACTTCTGCACATATAATAAAAATGTAAGGAGCTATTGGGTCCCCTTGACGACAACCTCTTTCAATATTGATACGTTCTGATAGATTTCCCCCTTGATTAATTGAAGCATATACATTATTGTTAAATAATTTTATCCACTTTCTTATTTCTGGCCCAAATTTAAAATACTCTAAGACTTTATCAATAAACTTCCATGAAACCGAGTCAAAGGCCTTTTCGAAATCTACTAACATCAACATACCTGGAATATTTAAATCTTTAAGATATTGCATCACATCATACACTGTATGGATATTTTCGCCTATATACCTACCAGATAAAAAGCCTGTCTGATCTTCATTGATAATTTTACTTAATACTGTTTTGATTCTTTGTGAGATTACCCCCGAAGCAATTTTATAGGCGATATTCAGGAGTGTAATTGGCCTCCAGTTTTTTAAGAAGTGGCGTGGCTTATCTCCCTTGGGAATACATACAATAATTCCATGTCTTTGGGTAACTGAACACTGACCAGCTAAAAAACCATGATTTAAAGAGCGCACGACAAAACAACCTAAATTTTTCCAAAAAACTTTAAAAAATTCTGAAGTAAAACCATCTGACCCCGGACTCTTATTATTTTTCATACCTCTAAGCACTTTCCCCGCTTCCTCAAAAGTTATCTTACCCTCTAAACTATCAGAATCAATATCACTTAACTTTGGAATATTACAGTTTTCTAAATGTAATTCTAGATTAATGTTATCGGTCTCTCTAAACTTATATAGGTTTTCATAAAATAATCTTACTTCAGACAAAACATCCTCTTGTTTAGAAATAATATCACCATTATCTGCTTGTATTTTAGGTATGATCTTAGAAGTGAAATTTCTATTTTCTAGGTTTAAAAAGTATGATGATGGTTTCTCCCCCTCCTCAATCCATTTAGCCCTCGATCTAATTAGACTACCCTTAACTTTTTTAACACGTATCGTTTCCAAATCCTTTCTTAATCTGTCTAATTTTTCATGGTCAGGATCAGTTTCCGTCTCTAATAATTCTATGGACACCTTAAGATTGTCCTCATGTAAATTAGCTTGTTTTTTCTTAAAAGATGAATAGGATATAGATCTACCTCTTATTTCCATAAGTAATGTTTCCAAAAATAATTGATCATTTATTAAAAATTGTATATCACTGTTACAAATATTTTTAAGAGAGTCAAAATTATATACAGGTAAACAGTACTACAGCTTAACCTCCTCAATACAAGATTTAACCATTTCCAAATATTCAGAATCAAATAATAAAGAATTGTTGAATTTCCATAGCCCCTTCCCTTTTTTAAATTCATTCAAAGTCAAAGATAACGTTGGAATAGAATGATCAGATCTATAGCCTGGTTCAATCCTGGACTTATTAACACTAGGAAGAAGAGTTTCGGAGATTAGAAAGAAGTCCAGTCTTGCTTGTTTTATAGGATTTACTTTTCGCCAAGTGTAGCGTCTAGTTTCTGGATGATGCTCCCTAAAAATGTCAATTAGACTATAGCTTTGAATGATTTCCAAGACTTTATTTCTGGCTGCAGGATTATTTACATGTTTATAATTATTATCGTAGTCTAAATTTGGTTCTAAAACTAGGTTAAAATCTCCACATATAATAATATTATCATTCCCAAAGCTATTGACAGTGTCTACAACTAATTCATAAAAGCCCGGGGTGTCCTGGTTTGGTCCATATAAAGAAATAAGTGTTGTTCTAGACCCATCAATAACTATATCAAGAGCAAGAAAATTACCATTCAAGTCTCCTTTCTCCTTAAAAACTTTAAATTCAAAGTTATTATTCAAAAGAATAGCCACGCCACGTGCGTTAGATTTAAAAGAACTAAAATAAGTGTTATAACCCCATTCATTTTTAATAATTTGTTCCTGGTCCGGAGAAAAATGGGTGTCCTGTAAACAATAGATACTGTATCGTTTCTCTCTTAAATAAGAGAACACGTCTTTCCTTTTGATCCTGTCACATAACCCCTGGCAGTTCGCTGACAGCACCGTGATATCATTGGTGTTCATGATCGATGTGTATCAGAGAAGAACCTGGTACCTCCCAAGACCGAGACAGAATAACATAAAGAAAGAAGGGAGAGAAAGGTAGAAGAAAAAAGTAAAACATACAAACCATTGTCAGAATATAGTGACCCACTATCCACTACACACGCACCTGTACATTTTCACCAACACAAATTACCCGTCAACTACACACGTGTCCCAAACCGGAAGTAACAGAGTGGAGATAAAATAAGGTAACATAAGGAAAGCGGAAATCGTTAATTCGGAAAAAAAGGTTAACGTTGATCGTTCCTAACACCCACACATGCACACACCTATACTCACAGAAAAATTATTTTGTTTGCTTTTGACATTAACAAAATAGATATATACCCATATAAGCTTTCTATAGTACTTGAAAAACTTGTCACTACGTTATTAATGTTACCATAAGCCGAGATATCGTTGTATATATGTTTCAAAACAAACAAACAAAAGAAGAAAAATGCCTTAACTGTTTGCTTTTCTCACATAAATCAATACATTTCTCATAAACACATATGTACACATAATATTGTAACACTATTCTCATATTTGCATGCCCATGTACGTACAAGTATGTATATCCATTATGTACATATACGCACATTAAATAAAACACACACACACACACACACACACACACACACACACACACTTACTTGTAGGACACGGCAAATGAGGACACCACTTCTAAACCATACAAACGAGGACCACCCCTACAAATCCTTAATACTGCATTGATGGTCACCAAAATCACATTAAACGATGTAAAATGCTCTTCTGCGTATAATTAAACTATTTCCGGTATAATATATTATTATGAAAATTTACCTATCAAATGAGGACAACGGAACCAGGAGAATGAGGACTTCCGGTACACAAATGTTTCTCAAACCGTACAAATGAGGACATCAACTTATTTCAAATGTGATGATTGGAATCAATATTAATAACCGAAGCAATGCTTTTAGATAACACTAATACAACATGGTAACAACTAAAAAATTAAAAATTCAAACAAAATAAACGCAATATTGTAGTTACAATGGACATTTTATTCACTTTCACTATAAACTAGTTAAAAACCAACATTTTAGAACTCTCAACAAATGTCTACGAAATCGTTGATACGGATAAAACAAATTCAACTTTCAAAATGTGTTTTTGCCTATACTCCGAGAGTACATTAACGATGGGTGTTTGGCGGATGTTTGGCAGTTATGAAAGTCGGAAAACTAATATCAGATTACATACATTTTGCTGATAGAACTGAAAGACTGATATTTGAATTTTGTCATTGTAGAATAAAAAGACGCAGGATGTATGCGTGTCTTTGGGAGACTGTGGTATTTTCGTGTAATGCCTCCTTACGATAGCGTGCATTGCTACTTCATTCATAGTGCTACCTCAATAGAAGTA
>NW_022982699.1:98110-129369 GCF_902652985.1 Pecten maximus
AGAGGAAGTTTAAAATGTGTTTTCAAAATGGCGGCTATGGTGGCCATCTTGGATTTCGGACTGACCCGAAAAATAACAACACTTGGTCAGGACCATCCCAGCATCATTTCAGGCAAGTTGCAGCTCAATCCCACTGATGGAATTTGAGAAGAAGTTTTAAATAGGTGTTGTTTAGAAGAACCATGTGCGCAATCACTTTACAAAATGGCCGCCATGGCTGCCATGTCAAAGTTTTTACGGGGTCGAAAAATAACAACACTTTGTTGGCTTTCCTTCCTTAACATCCTCACCAATTTCCAGCTCAATGGCACCAGTGGAACTGGAGAAGAAGTTTAAAATGTGTTTTTCAACATGGTTGCCACGGCGGCCATCTTGGATTTCTGACCGACCCGAAAAATAACAACACTTGGTCAGGACCATCCCAGCATCATTTCAGGCAAGTTGCAGCTCAATCCCACTGATGGAATTTGAGAAGAAGTTTTAAATAGGTGTTGTTTAGAAGAACCATGATTGCGCAATCACTTTTCAAAATGGCTGCCATGTCAAAGTTTTTACGGGGTCGCAAAATAACAACACTTTGTTGGCTCTCCTTCCTTAACATCCTCACCAATTTCCAGCTCAATGGCACCAGTGGAACGGGAGAAGAAGTTTAAAATGTGTTTTTCAAGATGGTTGCCATGGCGGCCATCTTGGATTTCTGACCGACCCGAAAAATAACAACACTTCCTCAGGACCATCTCAGGATCATTTCTGGTAAGTAAGAGCTAAATCCCACTGGTGGAATTTGAGAAGAAGTTTTAAATAGGTGTTGTTTAGAAGAACCATGATTGCGCAATCATTTTACAAAATGGCCGCCATGGCTGCCATGTCGAAGTTTTTACGGGGCCAAAAAATAACAACACTTTGTTGGCTCTCCTTCCTTAACATCCTCACTAATTTCCAGGTCAATGGCACCAGTGGAACTGGAGAAGAAGTTTAAAATGTGTTTTTCAAGATGGTTGCCATGGCGGCCATCTTGGATTTCTGACCGACCTGAAAAATAACAACACTTCCTCAGGACCATCCCAGGATACTTTCAGGCAAGTTTCAGCTCAATCTCACCAGTGGAACTTGAGAAGAAGTTTCAAATGTGTTTTCAAAATGGCGGCTGTGGCGGCCATCTTGGATTTCAGACTGACCCGAAAAATAACAACACTTGGTCAGGACCATCCCAGCATCATTTCAGGCAAGTTTCAACTCAATCCCACTGATGGAACTTGAGAAGAAGTTTGAAATGTGAAAAGTTTACGCACGGCGGACGGCGCACGGCGCACGACGACGGACGAAGCATGATGACTATAGGTCATCCTGACCCTTCGGGTCAGATGACCTAAAAAATCAACAAACTAACCTGGACTAAGCTTCCCATCTCCATCGAAATTCAGGAGTATAAAAGAATAATCTTGAAACAAAGGTGACGACCTAGTCCTAGCCTTTCTGGGACTCTCATGTTCAGCAGAAATGATACTGTCTCCTTTGATTTCATAGTCATCCTAAAATAAAATAACAAGAGGCCCATGGGCTGTAACGGTCACCTGAATTTTGATGTACTTGTACCAATAACTTTTGTTATTGTGTCCTTACATTGAAATGTTCATTAACCTAAACCAAGTTTGAGCTAGCTAGTACACTGACAAGTAATTAGCAACGGCCCTGTTTATAAGTGTATATATCTCCCAAAATCATCAATCCTTGAGCTTTGAACTCAACAATCAATGTAAGTGAATTTGATCTTTTTTCAATTGAAGAAAGTTACAAACAGTTTCCTTGACCTTTGAATCAGTGACCTTGACCTCTTTAACCTTGACTTTTGGTCAACTGACTCCTTGTTTTAATTCCGATCAACTTTATTCACAATGTCATAATAAAATGTTCATCAGTGAAAAGCTACAAAATTTCATCTTGACCTTTTACCCAGTCACCTTGACTTTTGGTCAGAAGACTCATTGTTTAATTCCAACCAACTAGGACTAGCGGGACTAGGACCATATAAATCACACTTTTGGTGCATCATTGGCCAGGGAAGATTCCTGCCAAATTTCATTAAAATTGGTTGAGGGGTTTTGAGAAGAGGTTCAAAATTTAAATTTTCTAGTGACGTACGACGCACAATGACAGACAAAAGACAGTTAGAATAGACTTTGTCTCAGGTGACCTAAAGAGAGAGTTAACTAATTATACAATTAGTTAATTAGTTAAGAAATATACACATCTCCCCTACCTACAATGCTACCATGCGACTGAAATTGATCAGAAAACTTGTTAAACCATAACAATATATTTACTGAGACTTTTAGAAGTAATTTTATATAGTTTGATGTCAATCATGATAAAACCACTGTGTATTTAGCAAACGTGATGACTTTGTAACAGAAATCCACCCACTTTTGAGACCTGCATTACAAAGCAGTTTTCCATAGTGAATCGTTTCGTTCGTTGCCGGATAAATGTCAATCCTTAAACCATAATCATATACCAGTTGGTCATAATGTTGCGAAAGTAAGGAGTTGTATGTTTATGAACAAAAACATGAAAAAAAAAAAAAAAACATAAATCCACGGTTACCGGTTTATTTCTTGCAATAGAAACATGTCGTCTAAAAACGAACTTTAATACTGCCATTTTGTTGTGGCCACGGGGGCGAGACTAGTTAGAACATCCGGTACGGATTCCGGACCGGAGTTGCGGTACGGAAAGAGTTAATACAGATATTGATGTCATAAAACTTGATGTATACTTTACATGCATTTCCATGCACCTACTCCAGCAATTATGTTAACTATGTGGTGGGGATAGCACTCTAGCTTTTCCATAATTGGTCTTTATATTAGGTATACATGTACAATTTGTACATTTCTTTTATATTCAATTTGGCTACTTGTCAATGCTAGAGTATATGTAAATTAATTACCTCTAGCATGATCCTGTTGGCCTTCACGCTGTCAGTCAACCACCCATCGTTAACCACCCAAAGCCCTTTTGAGATTCCAATCAAAAATTTTAAACTGCGGTCGCAGACTTGACTTGCACTTGGAACTGAAAAATGAGAATCTCAATTTAAATTTATTAAATCCGGACTTTCCATTTAGCATTGTTGTTAGTGTAGGATTCTTCAGCAAACATCAGGAGAAAGATTATGCTTCAATAGACTACTGATGGTTGATAATTTTATTCAATGGTATATGTAATAGACAATCTAAATACAACATGCAATTTGGTGTATAATTGAAGTTAACAATGATTATGACTTCATCGAACCATGATAATTAACATGATGCAACAATAACCGATTCATCTAAAATTATGTATCTATATGTGTCAAGAGTCCAAGAATAATAAGTTATCAATCCCTCGGGGAAAGAATTAACTTAATTCTGCTCAAATATTAAAATTAGCTTTGTACACCCTAGTTCATTGGTTTTACAACAGAGATCAATCTGAAACAAGATCAAGCAGTGCAGGGCTGAACATCCTGTGTTTGAAGAGCATACACATGTTGTCAACAAACAAAGTATTTTGTGTTACAGTTCAATAAGACAGTGACCTTTAGCAATGTCACACATCTCCTTTCTATCATGTATTCATGATTAACACCAACAAATTTAGTTATAATGTACTAGGAAACTTTGTATGACCTGACCAAGGCCAATTCAAACACGGCTCATTTTGGTACATGACCTTCGACCATGCATGATCATTGTTTATAACAAATCTGATCTGCATGTAGGTCTTACTAGAATGTTTACCTGTATGCATTGCAACATGGGTTGTATCTTTGTTTATGCTTTTCTGGAACTCCAGCTTAAACTTCTTCAGGCAACTCTGTAGAACAAAATAACAAAAGTACTCTATGAAAACAAATTACATATACCGGTACCTCTGTACATGTATATATATACACACAATTACATACATGTATAAAGTTTTTTGTAGGGTCAAATTTAAACGCATTGCCAAATTTTATCAAATAAAACATTCATTAATTTGCACATTCAATTTCAGTGTGTATATAAAAGAATCAATCATAATTAATTTAGTGCAATGCTTTTAGAGTCAAAAAATGCAAATGAAAAGTACACCCATGCCTTGAAATAAGCCTACCTACTTCTATAGCACATAAACTTTGACCCGAAACAATAGGGGGTGGGCTTATTACCAGACAATGAACTAGCATTCATTGGCATTTCTACTCAACTTCAATAGGCATCATGGGTGCTGTTTATTACTGGATAGCTATTTAATTGTCCTGCTATATGAGTTAAAATTCACATGTTGGCCCTGTCACTTTTCAGGATAAATATGATATTGTATAGTCTGTACATGTATGTATTTCAATTAAAAGCAAAGTTTGCCCGCACCTTCATCGGTTCAGGAACATCAAACCCTGATGTTACAGCAAATATTGGAGAAGGTTCCTTGAAGTTGAAAGTTTCATCTGGCAAAGCAACAGGAAGATGTACATTATCATGATGCAATAGATATCATTTGTATTCAAATGTAAAGAGATATTGTACATGTAGCTAAAAAGACACTTCATTAAATTAATTTTGTTTTTAATCAAGTCTCTGCTATGGGATAAGATCGAGGATTGCATGTGAATATAATGATGATGTATCCCCATTGGAATTTTGACAAGGTCATTAAAGTGGCTCATTGCAGACCAAAAAAGTCACCTGATTTATCAATAATCTCTCTTAAATTCTATGCACTAGTGGTTACATTATATAGTAATAAGATTTTACAACTTTTTCTCAAAATCTGTACCTTTTACTAAAGTCTTCACTACAACAAAATCATAACCATTGCAAAATATGTCATTATAGCAATGTTTCAAATGTTCAGTTACAAATTTAGTATAAAACCAAAAACTGATGATCAGAATGCAAAATTAAGATCATATGAAATTACCATATTTATCTGACAACATGCCCATGCCTGCTATAAATAAGCCCACCAAATGATATATCTCATATAATGTAAAATACCGACGCTGTAACAAAATCGTAATTCAAACTCAAAATCGATTAAACAAGGGCAAAATATTAACAAAAAACTAGTTAATAATCATAGTTAATAAGCCCACCCCTTAGAGATTTTACATGTTGGCCTCCTGGGCATTTTGCAGGATAAATATGTTATGTCAAATGGGAGACAGAATGCCATTGAAGATACTGTATATGGGGTAACTTTCGCCCTGGCATAAATATATCTGTTTTAGCCTAGTGTTAAATTCGCCCTCAGATGCTTTAATTCCTGTTATATAATTCTACTTGATCGTCAAATGTTCGCCCAGGCTTTATTTTCGCCCTCGTGGTGAGAGGGCGAAAAATTACATGGAGGCGAAAGTATCCCCGTATACAGTAGATTGTATTCCTATCTCCTGGGCCAAGTACCAAGATTGAAAACTAATAAGATTGCAACAAAAATTACAAAAAGTCGCAGTTCACCTGTCTTGGAAATCTGAATATAAAACATAATATCCTTCTTAAGTTTCATATTTAGGATCTAAATTGACACATATATTCTTCTTCTTTGAATATATTTAAATATTATACATTACAATGTATGTACTGTAAAGTGCTTTAATTTCGCGGTGTCAAAATTTCACGTTTTTGTACTATAGTATTATTATTGGTGGGGTCTTAATTTCGCGCTACACAGGTGTAGGAATGGTTCAAATTAGGATAACACCGTTTAATCCTTTGAACGGCTATCCACGTCACTGTCACACATGTACACATGCCTATTGAAGGAAGATATAGGTTTTATAATAGATCTATGTAAATGATTGAAGATAAAATCATGTGTGCATGTATACATATATCAATAAGAGGTATGTATTCAGTGGTATGATCACTTAAGTACGATCATCAAATATTGAGAATGGCTGACCTGTAAACACAATATTCGCTGGAGTTTTGAATTCGTGCTTTGATTGAAACCACGAAATATAAACCCCTGCAAAATATAAGCACTTTACAGTATATAACTGCACCAATCCAGTTATGATTCTTAACAGCATATTTAATGACCCTGAAAATGATATATGATAATCAACTGTTTACACAAATTTTCAGAGCAAACATGCCCCTAAAAAACATAATTTAATTTTCCATTTTCCTTCTTTTTTTTCCTTTTTTTTTTTTACAAATTTAGCAAAAAAGGTAGATTATATTTACTATCTAATGACTGCACCTTGATGAAAAGATTGAACTCTTGTCACATTTAATTCATACTCAATTATTTGAATGAGGTTACCCTATGTCACGAAGACCAATAACATCATATAGTCATATGTTCAGACTATCAGCTTGTATCATAATGAAACAAGAGGCCCAGGGGCCTTAACGGTCATCTGACTCTAAATTAAAGACCCTTATAATATTGTAGTATGCATTCTCTGCAGGTTTAGTGGCACTGTTGGCCATGGCGGCCATCTTGGATTTCTGACCTACCTTCAAAATAATAACACTTGGCCATGACCATCTCAGGATCATTTCTGGTAAGTTAGAGCCAAATCCCACGGGTGGAATTTGAGAAGAAGTTTGAAATACGTGTTGTTCAGGAAAAACATGATTGCGCAATCATGTTACATAATGGCTGCCGTGGCTGCCCTTTCAAAGTTTTGACGAGGCCGAAAAATAACAACACTTTGTTGGCTCCCCTTCCTTAACATCCTCACCAATTTCCAGCTCAATCGCACCAGTGGAACTGGAGAAGAAGTTTAAAATGTGTTTTTCAAGATGGTTGCCATGACGGCCATCTTGGATTTCTGATCGACTTGAAAAATAACAACACTTGGTCAGGACTATCTCAGGATCATTTCTGGTAAGTAAGAGCTCAATTCCACTGATGGAATTTGAGAAGAAGTTTGAAATAGGTGTTGCTCAGAAGAACCATGATTGCGCAATCATGTTACAAAATGGCTGCCGTGGCTGCAATGTCGAAGTTTTTACGAAGCCGAAAAATAACAACACTTTATTGGCTCTCTTTCCTTAACATCCTCACCAATTTCCAGCTCAATCGCACCAGTGGAACTGGAGAAGAAGTTTAAAATGTGTTTTTCAAGATGGTTGCCATGGCGGCCATCTTGGATTTCTGACCGACTTGAAAAATAACAACACTTGGTCAGGACCATCCCAGGATCATTTCAGGCAAGTTTCAGCTCAATCTCACCAGTGGAACTTGAGAAGAAGTTTCAAATGTGTTTTCAAAATGGTGGCCATGGCGGCCATCTTGGATTTCAGACTGACCCGAAAAATAACAACACTTGGTCAGGACCATCCAAGCATCATTTCAGGCAAGTTTCAGCTCAATCCCACTGGTGGAACTTGAGAAGAAGTTTGAAATGTGAAAAGTTTACGCACGGCGCACGGCGGACGGCGGACGGCGCACGACGACGGACGAAACATGATGACTATAGGTCATCCTGACCCTTCGGGTCAGATGACCTAAAAATAAAATAAAATCATCGCCCTACAACAAAAATGTCAATAATTTGGTGAAAAACATTAATAAATGACTTAATTTAGTATTTGACATTTCGTAAAAATTTAAGAGGGATACAGTAAAAGAAATAAAAAAAAATTGGCATATGATATTCATTAGTAAAATGATTATATAAGAGAGTTCTATACAACACAAGTTATTTTTAAATGTCAAAATTTTAGGGTGCTCAAGGTTTATTATGTGTTTATTTTTACTTAAATGCAATATGCAGAATTCAAAAAGCTAAATTCTCTTAAATTGCAGTTGTGAAATGACGTTTGAATTTGATTTGCAAGAAAATGATACAATAAATAGCCAATTGTTATATATCATTGGTTGTTTTAAGAGCCATATTTAATGATGGAAGCAAAACGTTTATCGAGTTTTGTAACATTGCAATATCTTGAATAAAAGGCAGATAGTTATAAAGATGCCCAAATACCTTAAAAAAACGGCACTGCAATCACATTTATTATTTAATTGAAGAAAAAATACAGTTTCAACAACTTTTTTAGGCTCACTATTCGATTAAAACTAAAAAACTAAAAATCGATTGTGGGCCGCCATGCAACACCTCCTTTCTGTACTGAATATGTACAATGATACTACCTTTGTTCGCCATGGATATGGGCCTGGTCCATAGTTGTAGCAAATTTCCTTATCTTTTTGTATGTATCTTGTGGCTTTAAACACAATTTGGGGCTGACCATCAGACTCGAAAACCTTGGCTCTACAGTTTGGGTTTTTATGATTATCATTGATCAGCCTTCCAAATGTGTCATCTTCTTTTGTTGCATTAACCCTAGAATGCAAAACAGTTTCAATATTGTATCAGTCACCTGGAATCAGAGTCAAGGCTCATCATAATAAGTGTTATTCTTTAGATAATGTTGTGTGAAGTTACATTTTTTCACAGATTTGACCTCCTTGAAAGTATGTCAACATCATTTATATGAGGAAACTTCAAACTTTGTGGTAACAATTTGTTTATCGTGCACTGCACACTATCCTAAGCCAAAGGCCATGCAAATTTACAGTTTACAAATTTTACAAATTTACAAAATGTTTATAAGACAGTACAATAAAGACATTCATCATGTGATCACATCACTCACACCCAAATTAGCACTATTTGACAAACAATGACCTTGACCTTAGAACCCTGAAATTGTTATAATAATTACCATAGTTTCTTTCCTTTAAAATTTATTTCAAAGACATATGTGTCATCCTCATCTGCAGGATCTGTTTCCTGAACCATTCCTTGGTACCTACATATGTCTTCTCCTGCCTCAATAGCCTTTCCTGCATAGACTCCTCTGCCTGAAACAAAATGTTAAATCTTATTTAAAGAGTTAAGACTGACATTAATTTTCTTTGAAACATAACATTGGGTAACATCAGAAAATCATGCCCTAGCTACTTTGTGTCAGTCAAAATATAAAAAGAATGTGTAATCTCGATTCATCTGACCCGGACCTTTAAAGAATTCCAAATGTGAAAGAGGTGAGAGAGGGATGCTAATTACAGTGCATTGAATACCACACAAATGTATTGGTCAGACAATGATTAAATTTTGACCAATCAGAAGCATTTGTTATAGTACAAACAATAATGTTGTATAGTAATTATGCAAACTATTTTTTGTATAAATTGACCCGATAGTACTAGATAAGGGCATGTCCATATATACAAGACTTAGCAGATGTTGTTCAATCAGAGGCCTCTGTTGTAATACAGTAACATGGAATACATTTGACTTGATCACACAAAAATAGATTGATGAACTTGAAAAAAAAATTACCTTCATGGTACCTATATATATATATATAGTTCCTACCTACCCAACACTTTATGGCATGGGTCGGTAAAGGGAAAACAAACATATTTTTAAGGCTGGCCCGATGGCAAGAGCAGTTTTATATGGCCTTTCATAAAATGTTTGCACCATTGGTCCAGGGTTGAATAAAATTGATTGAAGGACTGAGGAGTTATATCGTTTTATAGGAATTGAAATTTAAACCCATTTATAATGAAAAATTAGTCACCATGGCAACAGAACATTTAAGTAAACAAGTATTGATTGTAATGGGAACCATTACAAATGTCCCCCAAACAACCTCACAGTCGTATCATTGTGATCTGTATCCCTCATTACCCCTATGTAGCCATTTTTATCTTAATCAGCAAACATCTTTATTTTGACCAATCAGAGGCCTCAATTTTGTTAACATAGCAACTGACCTTTTCCAAAGTGTTTCCATATTGTTCGCTATCCCTCAAAACCCCTACGTACCAATTTTCATCTTAATCAGACGATATTTAAATTTCGACCAATCAGAGGTCACTATTTTGTTTCCATGGCAACCGACCTTTTCGAAATGGTTACCACATTGTTCGCAATCCCTTATTAACCCCATGTACCAATTTTCAGCTTAATCTGACAACATTTAAATTTCGACCAATCAGAGGCCATTATTTTCTTTCCATGGCAACCAACCCTCTCGAAAATGTTACTACGTTATTCGCCATCCATAAAAACCCCTATATACCAGTTTTCACTAAAATCAGAGACCAAAATCTAAAAACAGGAAGTGGGCGTGGCCCCTGGCGGCCATCTTGGATGTCCGATCGCGAAAAAAACACCTGGTTGCACACCCCCATACCCTAACGAGTATGTCTGTGAAGTTTGATGATGATCGCCCAGGCAGGTTCTGAAAAAAGCGTCGGAAACCTCAGCAGTGGAAGAAAGTGGAAGAAATAAGAATAATAAGAATTAAATAAGCATTTATATAATAATCCGAATTTTTATGTTAATGACCGTAGCGACCAAACAACAACTGTTCTGAATACATTATGACAAAATTAGATGATCTGACCACACGGGGACATTGTACGATGTTTACTTGCCGAAATATACGCATTTTAATTCCAATCCAAACCGCCTCACAGCTTCGGGTCGCCATCTTTGCTCATATCAAAACATCTGTGCGTTTGAAAGAGTCAGTACTGCAAAGCTTCTAAATGATCTTGTGTTACAAATTTTAGGATTATAATAGAAACGAAATATGGATTTTAAAATAATTTGATTTAAATTACTTATGCATTAGGTAAGCGAATCGTAGCAATTATTTACAATGCACTCTAACGTTGTACTCAATACTGATCACAATGTTTTTATTTAGACATTTTCTATATCTTTCTCTTCATATCATTTTAAGAATTGATTTAGATTTCCCAATAATTTCGCGGGAAATGCATTTGATGACGTAACCGTTAGTCTACAGAATCAGGCATCTATAGTCGATAAATTGAGGTTTGGAGTTGATACCACTTCGGTCCATTAGCTGTATGATATTTCGTGGCGTCGGTTATTAGAACGTGACACGGAAAGCACAACGATACTAAAAACAGAAGATCATTGAACATTCCCGGATTATTTTCGCTATTTTTGAGACACCAATGTGCTAAAATACAACGTAAAGTAACACAGATTGAATTCATAGCTATCGTATCGTAACCTATGTAGTTGGGCTAGACCTACTTTCGTTTTACAGTTTACGGATATGGTCATAAAATAATTCATATTCTGAACCATAGTCGATCTAATTACTTAATTGCGGGATATTTGTATCAAGTATATTTGTACTTCTCATGTACAGGGTGCATCTTTGTTTAAAATTGACTGGTCTGCAGGTCTGATCTGACTCCCTCAGCTGACCCTGACCACAGGGCCACGTTAATATCGTATCCTTTTTTAAACACCTCATAATAAATGTATCAACGGCAGAATCGTCTGGATTACAATTTTTACCGTTTAAATACTTTAATATATAAATACTTATGACCGGTTAGCTTGTAAGAATAATAAGAATAATAAGAATAATAATAAGAATCCAAGCAAAAACAATATGTCCCCCCCCCCCCCCCCACTCCGTTTGGGGGACATAATAATGTTGCAAGCACAAATTGCATGTATACGCAGATCTACATTGATTTACAGGTTTTGAAGGAATTGGATGATATTGCCGGACAACCGGTTCCACTAATTCCAATTTGAATTTGGGAAGAAGTCAGCAATGGTGGCCACAATCTGATTAAAATACAGATCTTCACTATACACTACGTTATGAGGATCGGACAGTGGCCGATCGAAGGTCATGTTCAGATGACCTTTGTCGCCTCCTTACCTCGCATTTCAGTAGAGTGTCATTTCGTTACAAAATTTTACAATAGCTTTTATGTGACGAAATGACTGAACGCACAAATTAGATATCGCACACAAACTTTTACTGTCAAGATTTTGACAGCAGTAATTTGACTGCTATTGCAAAAGGTCATATGAACATGACCTTCTATCGGCCACCGTCAGATCCTCATAACGTAAAAACAAAACACTTAGTCGGAACCATCTCAGCAGATCATTTTTTGGCAAGTGTGAATCCTACAGGTAGAACGGAAGAAGTTTAAAATGTGTTTTCAAGATGGTGGCAATCAGGCAGCCGTCTTGGATTTCAGACCAACCTGGAAAATAACATCACATGGTCGGGACCATGTCACGAATCTCACTGGTGGAACTTGAGAAACTATGTTCAAAAACGAGAAAAGTTTACACACATCTTACGGTGCACGACGACAGATGAAACATGATGTCCTTGTAGTACTTAAAATATCTTTAAATATGCAGAATCATATTTACAAAAGCATTGACTGTAACATTCATATGTATTTAAGATTACAAGAACATAATTTTCAACTTAACCCGTAAATAGACCAATATATGTACATATGAATTTAGTAACTTTCATTCACCTGATGAGCTTGTTATAACGCAGGTGAAAACGCTAGTGATTCCTGGTTTGTGTTTTATATTTTAATTATGTGTATCCATCACAAGGACATTATACTTTTTAATTATGAATTTAATTATGTTTTTGGTCTTGTACACTAATTCACATCACATATGATCAATTCACCTTTTCCTGTTGATGTTTTGATATAGAGATGAAGGCCATTCTTATCAATTTCTTCCTCATTTTCCTTCCAGGATTGTTTCCTTTTTCTTAAATTCATGTTGACACTGTATAAAAATATAAATAATATGAATCAATAGCGGCAAGTCATCATGCAGTCAACAGGCAATCAATTTTTTATCCATAATTAAAGCGCTAGAAATTAAAGAGGATTGACCTTTTCTATTGTTATATTGTGAGGTAATTCAGAACGATGTTCAATTTATTCATTATTGCACCAGTCAGGGGTAAACACGATCTACTAATCGATTAAATCTGATACTCACACCATGACCAGCGTTAAATACGGTTCACTTGGCCCAATATTTACGTTAGGTTTATCGCAAGAAATTGAAGAATATGAGTACACAGACACTCAGGGCTTTCATTAAGTACTCCTCCACTCGTCCAGACGAGTGGAAATGCCCCGGTGCCGAGTTGGGTCGTCCTTGTCACTCGTCCCCAGTGCCGAGTTAAGTTGATATACTCTACATGTATTTCGAAATTTGGGCACATCTTTCCATTAAAACCCTAGGTTTTAAACACAAACAAAAACTATCCAACTAGTGGCTTCATTCCTGGTCAAGATCCTATCGCGCTCTTATAATTATAACATACAGGATATACTAAAGCATCTACACGACGCTGATTGAACCGGAGAATTCCAATGTTGCGTAATCGTCGTGTTTAGTGAATGGCGAGCAACAAAAATAATGGATAACAAACAAGCATTGCTGTCTATTTTTAAACCAAAAACAGATAAATCAATCATGAATAACAAGCAAGATACCCCACAGAAACTTACTGGTACATTAAGTGACGGTGAAACACCAGGGAAAAGATTTTGAAAATGTCCCGAATAACTTTTTTGTGACAGTGAAAGTAAAACATAAAGAATGCAAACTAACATTACGAAAGAAGAGTAAGATCCACCCTGGCCTCAACATTAACAATTAACAATTACAATCACTAATCAGTCGGAGTGGATAATGTAAAGCTTTAATCTCACATTTATATCCACTCTCATGAGTATGGACATTGTTATACCGTACAGTTTGAAAAAAATAAAACAAAAAAAGTGGAAACAGACGTTCGGTATTACAATTTGAGTAAATGATAATGATGAAGCACTGCTGCAAGTATAAGTATTGATTACAGATAGGCATATCCTTAGACAGCTTGAAACATAAAACAAACGAGCATTTAATATTGGAAAGTGTCATCTCCTTTTAGGGTATTAAACACATTATATATCAGTATGAAAGAATAACGCAAATTTCAATATATATATATATATATACCGTGTGAATTTGAATATTCCATAATTAATAAAATTCAAACATCTGTTCTCTGTGTGTTTATTTTTTCATCAAGATGGTGCCAGGTGAAATTTGGAGGTGCCGAGTGAGATTTTGGTAGCCACTAGGGCAGGCACAGTGCCTAGTGGGAGAAAAAAAATAATGAAAGCCCTGACACTGTACATTATGCTAGAATATTTGTAGGCCTAACCACACTGAACAATTATTGCATCAGTCAGGGATAAACAATGCCTAGTTCTATTAACTAAATACTATTTGATTACATGTATCTGATTTATCATTTGCGCCCATCGCACCACAAGCGTTAACTAATGTGTCTAACATGTATATATAATATGCAGGGTTCAAAACTAGGTTTACAACACTAATTAAGTCCGTTAGTCCAAGACTAGTAACATTTCTGAAGGACAAGTAAATATGCTATTTTTATTAGGCCTGTGGACTAGTTCATTTTTTGTATGCTGATCTATGACTTATTCAAGAGGAAATGTTACAAATTTAGCACTCATGATCAGGATAAATCTTACTGACCCTCTACTGGCGAGCGACCAATTCTCGCCAAGTCATTGAAGTATCCATTCTCGCCAATGCCCTCATAAAATACGTAGCTGGAATACGAGGACGATTTTTTGAGGATGTCTTCTTCCTAGTGTCTTCTATCAGTAGATGACATTTTGTGCAAAAATTCGGATGTACACGTATTTTACGAGTGCATTGCAATTGGCGAGAATGGGTACTTGGCGAGAATTGGTCGCCGACCAGTAGCTAGCCTATGGTTCTGATTAGAGGGTCAATAACTGACAATGACTAGGCCTAAAATTATCTGATTATCTGCCCATCACTAGCATTAAATAGTATATGACAAGAATATGAGTAGACATCTACATTGTGCAGAGAATAACTTACCATTCATGCCATTTATAGGAAGAATCCAAAATGCTCCCTTCCAAGATGGCCGCTGACGGGAAGGTGAATCGAAATTTGGCGGCACGAGAACATTTCATTAGTTTGTTAACATAAGAATTTTTGTTTAAAATATAATGAAATAACTTGTTTCGATATGTAATTTGAGGAGAATTATGGTTTCTTCTTTAGAAATCTATACATTTTGAAGTTTTATATGAAAATACCCATAATGCATTTTATATTTTCACACACCGGAAATGATCGCTTAGGAGTGTGCGACGGCGTACTGACATGGACGATGAAATCTGTGTACATCGCGACACACAGAACATATCGTCACCGGCAAATGCAACCACATGATTTTTTTACATTTTCATGATCACAATTGAATTTTGGATTGATTTAGAAGGATATTCCAAATGAGGACCGGGGTTCGGTCCTCATTTGTCAGTGAGGACCTCATTTGTTTGGTGTGTATACAAGGTGTGGTCCGCATTTGCGGGGGTTTACACACACACACACACATGTACGTGTATTGTAGTGAATTTGTTCGAAGATATACTTTTTTATTGCTGCGCGCACGTAAGCATCATATTACAACATATACATGTTACATGTATGTTTATTATGTGTATGTGAACGACCGTGTCTCGCTACCGTGCACGTGCATACCAGATACAGTACATGTATGTGTGAGTGTGTGTGCTCGCGCAGGCGCACATAAAACATAATACATGTAGTTCAATCACAACACAACATATACCTTATGACATTGTATGTATTATCTTAGATATATATATTTCTGGTATTATATGACCCACATCAAAAGGTAATTTATATTACACGTTGTACTCTAAACATTTCCATCTACAGATCTAGTACCAGGTATATTAGAAAGATTATAATGTTCACAATGTCAAAATACGTGCGTGCATGCGCTACTTGTAGCTATATATATATATCTACATGCATATACATGTAAGTACGGTGTGATATATATACTAACATTTACAAGGTACACATATATGTAAATGTACAGTAACTGTATTATGTCACACATTTATGGTAGGGTTATTCATATTACATAGAATAAAGTAGAATACACCAAACCAATATAAATACATAAAATGTTTTATGGAACATGATGATAAGCTGAGAATAAATTACTATTTTTTGTAGACCAAGTATCTATAAGCACACTAATAAGATGATATCAATTAACTACAATGTATTTAAATTGCCAAATGTATCAATACGCTACATGCCAGAAAAATCAACTTTGATAAATGCATAGTCACGAACAACAAAAAATAAAATTGGGAAAAAGTTATATTTCAGTTCCTGGTGTACATGCAGTACTCACGTATGATGAGTGTATCAGTCTTTACCACTCACGCTTATTAATTAGCGAAATTCGCGTCATTAAGCAGGTACACACTGGTCAACATAGTGTCATCCGAAATTCTAAGTTCGCTTTTTCCCGTTTTTTAGTTTAACAAAGAGTTTACCATCAATAGACCAGGAGTTCTCTACACACTCCAGCTCGTACGCGCGTTTTAAGATTTGCTGGTTTTCCTGGGTTAAGTCCTCGAATATATATATATCTTCTTACCCTTCAGTTCTTTCCTGGCCTTCAACACTTCAAACTTTTTCATTCTACGCGTAAATTTGCAAATAGTAGAACGAGGTCCAAGTCTATGGGCGATGTCTATATCGGTAACTTTCACATCCACTTTGAGGTTATCCCTGAAAAATTTCGCACATTTCTCAACGCAGGCCTCAGCCGTCTCAGTGCGATCACTCTCTAGTCCGACAATCCGAACCGAATTTTTACGACCTTGTTGCTCCAATGCATTATCACGCCGTGTCAACTGAACTATTCTCTCTTCAGCTTTCTGTACACTTATCTCTAATTGTCCCACTGTATCTCGTAATCTCTCGTTATCATTCTCAAGGTCAAACACTTTACCTTCAAGTCTCTCTATCATCTCCACGTTTTCTTGTCTTATTTCTTCTCTCAGTTTGTTCATGTGAGAAATCATGTCATCTTTTGTCATGAGAGTTAATAGTACCTGGTTAATCTGATCGAGTTTCTCATCGGTACTGTCCAAGTTACTTACTAACACTTCACTTGCTCTACGATCAGCTTTCGCTTTATTACTGGTACTAGTGTTCCTGGATTGCGGCATTTTCAAAAATATTCAGTCCAAACAGTAAATAATAAGACGAGTATAGTGTCAACAACGAAATCGGGCAACACGTACCTGTACGTATATATATATTACATATACATGTAGCTCCACAGGAACAGGTGCGCGCGTGGATAGTGTTCACTATGGCGGTCACTGAAGCATGACAAACTTCTCACCCATATCACAAGAGATAATTTCAAATATCTCGAAAAACAGTCACTTTTTCCAAAATCCGATCAGTTATGAATGTTCCATATTGTCTCATAGCTGTGCTTCGTCAAAATGATTCCAAATGACTCTGTCCTATTGTGCAAAAAGAGACATTTTGTAGAGACAGAAATACACCACAACTTCACGCTTTCTCGGTGACCACGTGACCTCATCGCACTGCTGGAACTTGAGAAGAAGTTTAAAATGTGTTTTTCAAGATGGCGCCTATGGCGGCCATCTTGGATTTCGGACCGACCCGAAAATTAACAACACTTGGTCACGATCATATCAGGATCATTTCAGGCAAGTTTCAGCTCAATAGCACTGGTGGAACCTGAGAAGAAGTTTAAAATGTGTTTTCAAAATGGCAGCTATGGCGGCCATCTTGGATTTCGGACCGACCCGAAAAATAACAACACTTGGTCGGGATCATATCAGGATCATTTCAGGCCAGTTTCAGCTCAATAGCACTGGTGGAACTTGAGAAGAAGTTTAAAATGTGTTTTTCAAGATGGCGCCTATGGGGGCCATCTTGGATTTCGGACCGACCCGAAAAATAACAACACTTGGTTGGGATCATATCAGGATCATTTCAGGCAAGTTTCAGCTCAATAGCACTGGTGGAACTTGAGAAGAAGTTTAAAATGTGTTTTTCAAGATGGCGGCTATGGGGGCCATCTTGGATTTCGGACCGACCCGAAAAATAACAACACTTAGTTGGGATCATATCAGGATCATTTCAGGCAAGTTTCAGCTCAATAGCACTGCTGGAACTTGAGAAAAAGTTTAAAATGTGTTTTTCAAGATGGCGGCTATGGCGGCCATCTTGGATTTCGGACCGACCCGAAAAATAACATCACTTGGTCGGGATCATCTCCGGATCATTTCAGGCAAGTTTCAGCTCAAAGGCACTGGTGGAACTTGAGAAGAAGTTTAAAATGTGTTTTTCAAGATGGCGGCTATGGCGGCCATCTTTGATTTCGGACCGACCCGAAAAATAAGAACACTCGGTCGAGATCATCTTAGGATCATTTCAGGCAAGTTTCAGCTCAATAGCACTGGTGGAACTTGAGAAGAAGTTTAAAATGTGTTTTTCAAGATGGCGGCTATGGCGGCCATCTTGGATTTCGGACCGACCCGAAAAATAACAACACTTGGTCGGGATCATCTCAGGATCATTTCTGGCAAGTTTCAGCTCAATAGCACTGCTGGAACTTGAGAAAAAGTTTAAAATGTGTTTTTCAAGATGGCGGCTATGGCGGCCATCTTGGATTTCGGACCGACCCGAAAAATAACAACACTTGGTTGGGATCATATCAGGATCATTTCAGGCAAGTTTCAGCTCAATAGCACTGGTGGAACTTGAGAAGAAGTTTAAAATGTGTTTTTCAAGATGGCGGCTATGGCGGCCATCTTGGATTTCTGACCGACCCGAAAAATAACAACACTTGGTTGGGATCATATCAGGATCATTTCAGGCAAGTTTCAGCTCAATAGCACTGGTGGAACTTGAGAAGAAGTTTAAAATGTGTTTTTCAAGATGGCGGCTATGGCGGCCATCTTGGATTTCGGACCGACCCGAAAAATAACAACACTTGGTCGGGATCATCTCGGGATCATTTCTGGCAAGTTTCAGCCCAACAGCACTGGTGGAACTTGAGAAGAAGTTTAAAATGTGTTTTCAAGATGGCGGCTATGGCGGCCATCTTGGATTTCGGACTGACCCGAAAAATAACATCACTTGGTCAGGACCATCTCAGGATCATTTCAGGCAAGTTTCAGCTTAATCCCACTGGTGGAACTTGAGAAGAAGATTGAAATGTGAAAAGTTTACGCACGGCGCACGGCACACATTATAACACACATTATAACACATACATTATAACACACACATTATAACACACATTATAACACACACATTATAATGCATACATTATAACACATACATTATAACACACACATTATAACACACATTATAACACACACATTATAACACACATTATAACACCAATTAAATAACACACATTATAACACATACATTATAACATATACATTATAACACACACATTATAACACATACATTATAATTAACACACATTATAACACATACATTATAACACACATTATAATACACACATTATAACATATACATTATAACATATACATTATAACACACATTATAATACATACATTATAACACACACATTATAATACACACATTATAATACATACATTATAACACACATTATAACACACACATTATAACACACATTATAACACATACATTATAACACACACATTATAACACATACATTATAACACACACATTATAATACATACATTATAACATATACATTATAACACATACATTATAACACACACATTATAACACACACATTATAACACACATTATAACACACACATTATAATACATACATTATAACATATACATTATAACACACACATTATAATACATACATTATAACATATACATTATAACACACATTATAATACATACATTATAACATATACATTATAATACACACATTATAACACATACATTATAACACACACATTATAATACATACATTATAACATATACATTATAACACACACATTATAACACACACATTATAACACACACATTATAACACACATTATAACACATACATTATAACACACACATTATAATACATACATTATAACATATACATTATAACACACACATTATAATACATACATTATAACATATACATTATAACACATACATTATAACACACACATTATAATACATACATTATAATACATACATTATAACATATACATTATAACACACACATTATAACACATACATTATAACACACACATTATAATACACACATTATAACACACACATTATAACACATACATTATAACACACACATTATAACTTACACATTATAACATATACATTATAACACATACATTATAATACATACATTATAACATATACATTATAACACACACATTATAACACATACATTATAACACACACATTATAATACACACATTATAACACACACATTATAACACATACATTATAACACACACATTATAACTTACACATTATAACATATACATTATAACACATACATTATAATACATACATTATAACATATACATTATAACACATACATTATAACACACACATTATAACACACACATTATAACACACATTATAACACATACATTATAACACACACATTATAATACATACATTATAACATATACATTATAACACACACATTATAATACATACATTATAATACACACATTATAACACATACATTATAACACATACATTATAACACACACATTATAATACATACATTATAACATATACATTATAACACACACATTATAACTTACACATTATAACTTACACATTATAACATATACATTATAACACACACATTATAACACACACATTATAACACATACATTATAACTTACACATTATAACACACACATTATAACACATACATTATAACTTACACATTATAACATATACATTATAACATATACATTATAACACACACATTATAACACACACATTATAACACACACATTATAACTTACACATTATAACATATACATTATAACACACACATTATAACACACACATTATAACACATACATTATAACATATACATTATAACACACACATTATAACGCACACATTATAACACATACATTATAACATATACATTATAACACACATTATAACACACACATTATAACACATACATTATAATACATACATTATAACACATACATTATAACACACATTATAATACATACATTATAACGCACACATTATAACACATACATTATAACATATACATTATAACACATACATTATAACACACACATTATAACACATACATTATAATACATACATTATAACACATACATTATAACACATACATTATAACACATACATTATAACACATACATTATAACACACACATTTAAACACCAATTATAAACCAACATTATAACCAATACATTATAACACAAATTATAAAAAATTATAAACAACCTATAAACAACATACACACAAACCACTTATAAAACATTAAAATACATAATTTAACACAACTTATAACACACATTATAACACACACATTATAATACACACATTATAACACACACATTATAACACACACATTATAACACACATTATAATACATACATTATAACACACACATTATAATACATACATTATAACACACACATTATAACTTACACACATTATAACACATACATTATAACGCATACATTATAACACACATTATAACACACATTATAACATATACATTATAACACACATTATAACACACACATTATAACACACACATTATAATACATACATTATAACACACACATTATAACTTACACACATTATAACACACACATTATAACACACACATTATAACACACATTATAACACACATTATAACATATACATTATAACACACATTATAACACACACATTATAACACACACATTATAACACACATTATAACACACATTATAACACACACATTATAACATATACATTATAACACATACATTATAATACACACATTATAACACACACATTATAACACACACATTATAACACACACATTATAACACACATTATAACACACACATTATAACACATACATTATAATACACACATTATAACACATACATTATAACACATACATTATAACACATACATTATAACAAATACATTATAACACACATTATAACACACATTATAACACACACATTATAACATATACATTATAACACACACATTATAACACACACATTATAACACATACATTATAACACACATTATAACACACATTATAACACACATTATAATACACACATTATTACACATACATTATAATACATACATTATAACACATACATTATAACACAGATTATAACACACACATTATAATACACACATTATAACACACACATTATAACACACACATTATAACACACATTATAACACACATTATAACACACACATTATAACACATACATTATAACACACATTATAACACATACATTACTACACACACATGACGAGATCTATGAAATGAAAATTGCAGTTTTCATGTTTGCTCACAAGGGAAGGAAAACTTTTAAACCTTCCTTCCTTCGCCACATATTTTTAATCGATAGCACATCCTGGTTCTCGTACCCGTGCTACATGTAACTAAATAACTATTGACCCGAGTTGACTAATAAACATATGTGATAGAAATACTCCGGCAAAACCTACTAGATACATTATTAAGCCGTTTAACTTAACAGGGCCATATCATTTTTAAAGGATTTCAAATATCATTACATCTTCATCATATTTGTTTGAAATCAGGTGCACAACATATTCCTTAATTTTCTACTGCATGAACGACTCTCAATACGTGATTTCAGATGGCACAAAATGGACATAAAATTGCTAGGGATTCCTATAAGAAAGAAATGTTTATATGTTAATTAGTTCGCACTAGAAAGGTTTTATTCCTGAAGAATTAGTCATTAAAACGTGAATACAAATAATGTTTCATGTTTATGATATGAAAAAGCATTAGTTGATGAATTTATTACACTGCCAAAAACTGTACATTTATGCTAGAAAAGTATTAAGTGCGATTAACCTATTTCACACAATGCAACAAATACGTACCTCTTTAAAACTTTCCGACTTAAGTGGAGTAATCTCTATAATATAAAAGAAATATATATATATATAATATACTAGCTTGATTCAGCTTATGAGAGCATGAAAAGCATATATGTACTTGTACATGTATACATATATGTTTTGCATTTAACAAAGATATGTAGCAGGTGGTCAGTCAGGGCCAACGTGCATACCATCAATCTGTCATCCCATGTTGATAATGTTAACCAAGTTAATATGGATTCCAGTAGAAATTAAAAAAAAAAAAAAAAAGATGTCTAAAATGTTATTTTCCTATATAAAATATAGTAAAGTTTACCCCTCACCGGGGGCAAACGTGATATCATGAAATTCACAATTCTTGTAAAGCATTTTAAGACCCTTCCATCTATGAAAAGTATTTGATTCTACCTTATTTGGATCTTGAGAAGAAGATATCTGACATTTCAGTTAATTTGACTGTTTTGGTCCCGCAAATCAGTCCGTGGGGTCAGTCAGGACCAACATGTGTATACCATTAAACTGTAATCCTATGCTGTTAATGTTAACCAAGTAAGAATGAAATCCAATAGGAATTAAACAAGTGACTTTCTAAAATTTGATTTTCATATAAAAAATATAGTAAAGGTTACTCCATCCCTAGCCTCAAACGTGATACCCCAGTGTCATGAAATTGACAATGTTGGTAAAGCAAATTATGACCGTTTTAGCTGTGAAGAGTATTTTATTCAACCATGTCTAGAAGTTGAGAAGAAGATTTTAGAACACTTCATTTAATTTTACCCTTTTAGTCCTGCTACTAAGGCCCCTGAGGGGTGGGGATCATATAATTCACAATTTTTGTTGACATTTGGCCATGAAAGCTTCCTGCCAAATGTCATTGAATTTGATTCAGCGGTTTTGGAGATAAAGGCGCAATAGGTCAACCGATACTTCGTCTCATGTGACCTAATGACATTTTAAGCAAGACATTTTATTCGAACTATGCCTTCTTACCTTATAGGGACATGAGTGAGCAGAGACGACATTTACAATCGTGTGCGTGTGCGCGCGCGTGTGTGTGTGGTACCGGTAACAGATACTTGTGTTGACCACATGAAAATATTGTGTTGGTGTCTTTGTAAGTCAAACACTGGTTTTAAAAAATAGTCCAAATTAGTTACCTTCGTTCTCTTTCCCTTCGTTCTCATTCTCTTCGTCCTTGCTTTCCCTATTTTGTTCTTCATTGCGACGATATGTGCGGTATATCAAATCGACTAGAACTGTATAAAAATATTATATCACATTAGCGAGACATTGAAGTATATTCAAGTATATAGTTTGGCTGCACCCTTGGGATACACACTGAAAGTACAAAAGGCTGTGTGCGAGTCATCTTCATAGACATAATTAGAATTATCATACACGCTATAGCACCTTTGATAAAGCAAACTGGAATCGTGTAGCAGTGTTAAGGTGAATCTGTGTTGTGCCTTGGCTATCTTCAAAGGGCAAGTACCGACCGTATTTATATATATATTGAACAAAACATGTACATGTAGTTAACGCCGAGCCATGAAATATGCTAATAATACGGAGAAGACTTGCTTATAAAAACTCATTCTTACCAATTCTATCATATACTTACGACCGATAATAAGCAGACAGCATGAGCTGAAAAAAACAAATCCCGTATATATTTTTTGTTGAAAAATAAACGCATTTATATTAAAGTAATATTATGCTATGATACATAAAGGCATAATGATAGTTGGCATCTGTACTGAAATCGGCAACATCTAGTTGTCTAGAACTTGTCTAGAAAATAGGTTTGGTTTGGTTTGTTTCTGTTTAACGTCCTATTAACAGCCAGGGTCATTTAAGGACGTGCCAGGTTTGGAGGTGGGGGAAAGCCGGAGTACCCGGAGAAAAACCTCCGGCCTACGGTCAGTACCTGGCAACTGCCCCACGTAGGTTTCGAACTCGCAACCAAGAGGTGGAAGGCTAGCGGTAAAGTGTCGGTACACCTTAACCACTCGGCCACCGACCGTATACATCCTTTTTAGGCATCACTTTATCAAGGCTCTGTAAGCGTGGTCCAAGATATCACTCTAATCATTATATCAGTTTCGCATTCTTGGTAAGTTGGCAGTATTTAACTCACAAAAAGTTAGGTTGTTTTTTTTAAACAAAAAACTCAATAGTACTAGTTTGTAAAACAAATCATCCCTGTCCATAAAACATACAGATTATGATTTAAAATGAAGCATCCTGCTATATTTCCATTACTACTACAATATTGTGTATGAATACATATGCATAATATGTGTAATATTTGCAACAAGATTGGATAGTATTGCAACAGCAATACAAAGTCCCCTGCCTGAACCAGGAGTGCAACTATTTATTTCCCATTTTTAGCCCACCATCATCAGATGGTGGGCTATTCAAATCGCCCTGCGTCCGTGGTCCGTCGTCCGTCCGTCCGTCCGTCCGTCCGTCCGTCCCTCCGTCCGTCCGTCCGTAAACAATTCTTGTTATCGCTAATCCTCAGAGAGTACTGAAGGGATCTTTCCCAAATTTCATATGTGGGTTCCCCTTGGTGCCTAGTTATGCATATTGCATTTTGAGACCAATCGGAAAACAACATGGCCGACAGGCAGCCATCTTGGATTTTGACAATTGAAGTTTGTTATCGCTATTTCTGAGAATGTACTGAATGGATCTTTCTGAAATTTCATATGTAGGTTTCCCTTGGTGCCTAGTTATGCATATTGCGTTTTGAGACCAATCAGAAAACAACATGGCCGACAGGCAGCCATCTTGGATTTTGACAATTGAAGTTTGTTATCGCTATTTCTGAGAAAGTACTGAAGGGATCTTTCTCAAATTTCATATGTAGATTCCCCTTGGTGCCTAGTTATGCATATTGCGATTTGAGACCAATCGGAAAACAACATGGCCGACAGGCAGCCATCTTGGATTTTGACAATTGAAGTTTGTTATCGCTATTTCTCAGAAACTTATGAAGGGATCTTTCTGAAATTTCATATAAAGGTTCCTCTTGGTGCCTAGTTATGCATATTGCGTTTTGAGACCAATTGGAAAACAACATGGCCGACAGGCAGCCATCTTGGATTTTGACAATTGAAGTTTGTTATCGCTATTTCTCAGATACTTATGAAGGGATCTTTCTGAAATTTCATATGTAGGTTTCCCTCGGTGCCTAGTTATGCATATTGCATTTTTAGACTAATCTGAAAACAACATGGCCGACAGGCAGCCATCTTGGATTTTGACAATTGAAGTTTGTTATCACTATTTCTGAGAAAGTACTGAAGGGATCTTTCTGAAATTTCATATGTAGGTTCCCCTCTGTGCCTAGTTATGCATATTGCATTTTGAGACTATTCGGAAAACAACATGGCCGACAGGCAGTCATCTTGGATTTTGACAATTGAAGTTTGTTATCGCTATTTCTCAGAAAGTAGTGAAGGGATCTTTCTCAAATTTCATATGTAGGTTTCCCTCAGTGCGTAGTTATGCATATTGCATTTTGAGACCAATTGGAAAACAACATGGCCGACAGGCAGCCATCTTGGATTTTGACAATTGAAGATTGTTATCGCTATTTATCAGAAATTGCTGAAAGGATCTTTCTGAATTTCATTTGTAGGTTGCCCTCTGTGTCTAGTTATACATATTGGATTTTGAGACCAGTCAGAAAACAACCTGGCTGACAGGCAGCCATCTTGTATTTTGAAAATTGAAGTTTGTTATCGCTATTGTACAGAAGGTACTGAAGGGATCTTTCTCAAATTTCATATGTAGGTTCCCCTTGGTCCCTGGTATTGCATTTTGGGACCAATCGGAAAACAACATGGCCGACAGTCAGCCATTATCGCTAAATCTTAAATTTTATATATAGGTTCCCCTTGTTTGAAAAGTACTAGATCTAGAGGGCTGTTTCTGAATTTACACAGATTAGTAAGACTTAGAAGAAGGGAAAAGTAGAGAAAAGATCAATCTGACATGGAACCTGTAAAGATCATTCAATGGTGGGCGCCAAGATCCCTCTGGGATCTCTTGTTTAAACTACGTGTTATACTGATCACGTATACCAAGTTTCGTTAAAATCGGAGTAGTACTTTAGGATTGTCCGGACACGCCTCAACCAATGAGAAGTCGGCGGCCATTTTGAAAATTGGTTTTTCGGGAAAAAAAATGTAGGATGCACAACTACATGTTATACTACTCATGTATACCAAGTTTCGTTAAAATCGGAGTAGTACTTTAGGAGGAGTTGTCCGGACAAGCCTCAACCAATGAGAAGCCAGCATCCATTTTGAAAAATGAATTTTTGAGAAACAAAATGTGGGATACACAACTACATATTATACTGATCATGTATACCAAGTTTCGTTAAAATCGGAGTAGTACTTTAGGAGGAGTTGTCCGGACAAGCCTCAACCAATGAGAAGCCGGCAGCCATTTTGAAAAATGAATTTGGGAAAAAGAAAATGTGGGATGCACAACTACATGTTATACTGATCATGTCTACCAAGTTTCGTTAAAATCGGAGTAGTACTTTAGGAAGAGTTGTCCGGACAAGTCTCAACCAATGAGAAGTCGGCGGCCATTTTGAAAATTGGTTTTTCGAAAAAAAATGTGGGATGCACAACTACATGTTAAACTGATCATGTATACCAAGTTTCATTAAAATCGGAGTAGTACTTTAGAAGGAGTTGTCCGGACAACTATTGCGTGACAGACGGACAGACGGACAGACAGACAGACAGACAGACAGACGGAGGGTAAACCTATAGTCCCCCCGTTTTTCAAACGGCAGGGGACTAATTAGGTTATATACTACATGTACTGGAATGTAATATACATGTACATAGAAAATACATATCTGAACCAAAATGGAAAAGACAATGTGATATGGAAATCATAGACAAAATCATGTTCTGTATCTGAAGTACACACAAAAAAAGAACAAGAGATTCCAGAGGGATATTGACGTCCATCATTGTAGGATCATTTACGGTCCTATCAAAAGACTGATCTTTTCTCTACTTTCCTTTCTTTCTCTGACCTTCCTCTTAATTATTTGATATCATGGGGAACATAAATACAAAGCCTGTCGGCTATTTTGTTTTCCAAATCAGCCTCAAAGTTAAATGGACACAACTAGGGACCAAAGGAAACATACATTGTAAGTTTGAGAAATATCCCTCTAGTACTTGTCAAGGAAAAGTGATAGCATACATTGTAAGTTTGAGAAATATCTCTCTAGTACTTGTCAAGGAAAAGTGATAGCAAACTTTAACTCTCAAAATCCTGTTGTCAATTTTTGTTTTTTTTTTCTGATCAGACCCAAAATCTGATCGGCACAACAACGGCCCAAGGGAAACCTCCATATTAATTTTGAAAAATATATATCTAGTAATTCTCAAGAAATAGCGATAACACAGGATTGGCCACGGTGTAGGTCGATTTGAATAGTCCACCATGTGATGATGGATGACTAAAAACTACAAGTTCAATGGGAAAATGAGAGATAAAGGTAAATACTTACGCTATTAAAGCAATTAATATATAGTAAACGGTATCCAATCCTGTGAAAGAAAAAGAAAACATATCAGATGTTAGATTATAAGATACTTCAACAATGAATAAGGTAGGTAATTTATATTAGATATACTAAATTTCAAATTTTATATAAATATTTATCTGTTCTGTCTCAGTCTGAGATTGTATGTTATGTATTACCATGATTGTGCAATGCTTACCTACGGAAGTCGTCACGGTAACGTTGTGTGAGGGTCTTTGTGACGTTGGTTGTGTCGGTCGTGCTGAAACAAATACACATAGAATGCTTTAATTATTTCCTTCTTTAAAACAATATCAGTTTAACGCTGCCAACGTTTCAAAATACTGCTCTGTCTTAGACGAAAAAGGAATGGGATGGGTAAAAAAATCTCATTACGGAAAAAGAGGGAATGGAAAGAAACAGATCAGTCATGGTGAACTAAAATGTAGATTTAGATTAAAATGTTGGAAGGACATGCATGCTATGCATTAACAAATGAACAAAATTTTATATTAGGGGGTAAACACCAAGACAGTTTGTGTAAAATAAATGTATCTTTCTAATGGACGTGGATATAATTCTCAATATAATATTGATATGCATATATACCAAACTATTACACTCAGAAAGCAACAAAAAAAAAAGAGGAAAATCACTAGATGAACCTACCAGATAAATATTTTATCAACTTTTGGAAACGATAGCAACAATCATGTTTTGTTTTGTGAGTCTGATTGATATATATTGGAAATTGAGAAAATTCTAGATTAAATCACAGAAATACGAGGTAAATATCACGTAATTTAACTAATTACGGTTTGGTCAAATATAGGTACTGGATCCTAACAAACAGATATTCGTTAAATGCGTATTACTAGAAATAGGAACTTGATTTTGTAGTATTTATGACAGTACAGACAAGAAAATTGAATTTTCGAAGTAATTAGCCCCTTTATCAACAAACTGTTACATACAGACATAGAATGAAACAGTTACATAATTTTAGTTGATAAATGTACTGTAATATGTTCAGTATCAGTTTGTATACTTATACATAGATCCTGAAAATCATATATATATATGTTCACATACAAGCTAATTTACCCGATGAGTCACTCCTATCGCCCAGGATAAGACAGTACGGTATGTATGATGTATGTACTTCCACGTTGATAAAAGTATCAACATACAAAAAACCTAACTTTATTATATAAACAACAAATAATATTGTCTTGTTTTTGTTAATGTTCCCTTCGGTCGATGATTCATTCGCCGAAGGCTTATTGTATTCAATTAAAAAAAAAACATCTAAGGTGGTTTACAGATGGTATGAGTATATAGCGTAATAAAAGGTTTTAAAAAGTAACATCACAAGCTAAAACTTTGTGATGATAGTACGTGCTATGTAGCAACTCTTTACTCCAGTGAAATTACATGTAAGGTCCCATATTCCTTACTAAAAATAGTATAATTTTACGTGACATGTTTTTCTAATTAATAACAACGCCATAATTTTGAATTATTTGATAATTGTCCGTTCAGTCTGGGTTTTAGTGTCTTTAAAAAGGGTTTCTTTTTCTCCTTTTTTGGATGTGATTTTCTGTAAACAAGTTATAAAGGGGGATTTTAAAGCGTTTGTCGTCTATAAATATCTAAATTTTGGAATCACATGACAAATCAGCGTTGAAACTAAATTCCTCTCCGTAAAACCTTAATTATAATTTAATCAGTGCAATTTTTGGACTTTTCTGGAAAAAAAATTTTGCTTTGATAATTTCCTACACATTTTCATAATAGGATGGAAAAAATGACACTTTAAAATGACGTTATTTGTTGAATGCTATAGGTTTAAAACCTAAACCATTGACCAACGAAAATTCTTGTATTATATGAGATAAAAGTATATACCCCATTTCACAAATATTTCCAGTGTTATACAAGTAATCTCATTGGCGGTTGGCGAGGGGGAAGGGGTGTGGTTAGCTACAGATAGGTAATGCATATGTAAATTAACAAGAGGCCCAGGGGCCTTAACGGTCATCTGACTCTAAATTAAAACCCTTATATTATTGTAGTATGTATTCTCTCTAGCAAGTATATAGTGGCACTGTTGGCCATGGTGGCCATCTTGGATTTCTGACCTACCCAATAAATAACAACACTTGGTCTGGACCATCTAAGGATAATATCTGGTATGTTAGAGCTGAATCCCACCGGTGGAATTTGAGAAGAAGGTTGAAATAGGTGTTGTTCAGGAAAACCATGATTGCGCAATCATGTTACAAAATGGCCGCCATTGGTGCCATGTCAAATTTTTTACGAGGCCGAAAAAATAACAACACTTTGTTGGCCCTCCTTCCTTAACATCCTCACCAATTTCCAGCTCAATGGCACCAGTGGAACTGGAGAAGAAGTTTAAAATGTGTTTTTCAAGATGGCTGCCATGGTGGCCATCTTGGATTTCTGACCGACCCGATAAATAACAACACTTGGTAAGGACCATCTCAGGATCATTTCTGGTAAGTTAGAGCTGAATCCCACCGGTGGAATTTGAGAAGAAGTTTGAAATAGGTGTTGTTCAGGAAAACCATGATTGCGCAATCATGTTACAAAATGGCCGCCATTGCTGCCGTGTCAAAGTTTTTACGAGGCCAAAAAAATAACAACAATATGTTGGCTCGCCTTCCTCGACATCCTCACCCATTTCCAGCTCAATTGCACCAATGGAACTGGAGAAGAAGTTTAAAATGTGTTTTTCAAGATGGCGGCTATGGCGGCCATCTT
>NW_022982700.1:0-46922 GCF_902652985.1 Pecten maximus
CAAAACCCTTTGGAAAAATTTAATTGGGCAAAAAAAACCGAAAGGGAAAATTTAAAAAAAAACCAAAAAATTTAAATTTTTCCGGGTAAGCCAAAACGAAAAACAAAAATTTAAAAGAAACCAAAAATTTTTTAAAAAAAAGGGGGTAAAAAAACCCAGATACCTTCGGGTAAAAAATCCCCCCGTGGAAGCTTCCCCCGGGGGAATTTGGGGGTTTTTAATTTCCCCCTTTGGGGGTTTTTTTGGGATTTTTCCCGATAAAAATGAACAAAAAACGGGTACTTATAATAAGGGGGGGAAAGGGATGTGTAATTTAAAAATCAAAATAACTTTAAAAATAAAGGTAGGGTTTGGGAAAAAGGGGGGGGGCCCCAGGCGGGGGTTCCCCATGCGGAAAAACTGGTTCCTTTCGAATGCCCCCGGCCCAAAAAAAAAATTTTGGACAGAAGGAAAAAAAAAAGAAAATGAAAAAAAAAATTTAATTTTTTTTGGGGTTGGGAAAAAAAAAAAAAAAATTTTTGTGAAAAAAAGGTTTATTTTCGAGCAAAAGAAATGGGGGAAAGTAAAAAAACCCCGACCCGGGGGCCCCCGGGGGCCAAAATATCGTCCTGGGCCCGGGGTTTTCCCGGGGAAGGTGGGAAAAAGGGGCCGCAAACCCAGGCCCCTTTTTCTAATTTAAAAAAAAAATTTTTTGGTTTTAAAATTTGGGGAAAATTTAGAGGGGAAGCGGTAATTTGACCGGTTGGCAAAACCACAGAAAAGGCGGGCGGGAAAAAAAAGAGAAAAAAAATTTTTTTAGAATAAAACCCTCAAAACAAAAACCCCGTTTTTTTAAAAGGGGAAAAAAAAAAAAGAGGGCCAAATGGCAAATGAGATTAGCCCATACAAGCCGCCCCAAAAAACTTTCCAAAAAAAAACAAACCGGGAAACCCCTTTGGAAAAACTCGGGGCCCAAAAACCCGGGGGGCAAAAAAAGGAAAAAAAAAAAAAAGGGGAGAAACGAAAGGGGGCAAAGCGAAGAGGGAAATCTCCAGGCTAAGTAAACAGAAACCAGCAGTCAAAGTGTCGATTTTGGCGTGTTTGACCCAAAATATCTCCATAACTAGATTTTCCCCAGATATACCTGACATGTCAGCACCTAGATCCCGTCGAGTTTTACAAATGTGGAAAGTTTTATGACAATGTATGGTGCCGTTTTCAAGACGCCCAAATCGCGCATATATCCGGCAAAATAGGCAGAAGTAGCCGTGTATACATTACGTTCCGTAAGGAACGATAACAGAGTTATCGCCCCCTTACTACACTTCATTCCATACTAGAGGGTGACACCTGAAGGATGTCACAGATGGAATGAAGTGTAGTAAGGGGCGATAACTCTGTGTGAGCACGTTTTGTCAAAATCGCTCAATATCTAATTTTCGACCAAAACAAAGAATGTGGTGTTCGTCAAGGCAAATCGAATTGAAACTGAACATTATCTACATTTCGACTAATCAGAGGCCGGGAATTGGCGGCCATTTTGTTTAAATGTGAAAGTGAGGCTACGAGAGCGACCGGTGTTCAATGATGTACCTATATACCAAATTTCATCAAAATCAGACGATATCGGAATCTGGACCAATCAGAGGCCAGGAATTGGCGGCCATTTTGTTTAAATGTGAAAGTGAGGCAACGAGAGGTACCGTGTCCAATTATGTACCTACATATTAAATTTCATCAAAATCGGACGATATCTAAATCCGGACCAATCAGAGGCCAAGAATTGACGGCCATTTTGTTTAAATGTGAAATTGAGGCTACAAGAGGGACTTGTGTCCAAGGATGTTCCTACATATCAAATTTCATCAAAATCGAACTATATCTAAATTTGGACCAATCGGAGGCCAAGGATTGGCGGCCATTTTGTTTAAAAGTGAAAGTGAGGCTACGAGAGGGACCGATGTCCAATGATGTACCTACATACCAAACGTCCTCAAAATCGAACAATAACTCAATTTCCACCAGTAATTAGAAGCCTTTGAGTGTCAAATTTCATTAAGTGGGGGACTTAATTATGTATTGGTTATAAATTATCTTGTAATAATTCTCACACTAAAACAGGTTCTGGAATATGGCATGTTGATTCAATTAGCATCTATCCAATCCTAAGTTCTGGGCACCTCGTGTGTTGTTCAATGAGGTAGTCACCAACTACTCCATCCAAGCAGACCCAGCCTCAAAATGATCCTGACTCTTCATATGGCAATAAACCCAGCTAACAAACAGAACAATAAATTGTAACTCCTGTAAAAACTAGTCGCAATATACCGCTGGACTAGAGAGATCTTCAATTTAGCTCGATCGGTTGAGCGTAAGACTAGTAAGCCAGAGGTCCCTGGTTCAATCCCTAGCTGAGGCAGTGATATAAATTTAATTAATCATGCGCTCTGTTACATTGGCCCATGTAGGGACCTGGGGAAAATAATCAGGATTGCTCCACAAGCATCACTGTTACTCCTGTAAACTCGAGGACGACTTCTTTCCTGGAGGGGAAGTATGTAACCCTCGTAAATACTAGCCGCAATATACCGCTCGGCTAGAGAGATCTTCTCTATAGCTCGATTGGTTGAGCGTAAGACTTGTAAGCCAGAGGTCCTGGGTTCGATCCCTAGCGGAGACAGTGATTTAAATCTAATTAGTCATGCGCTCTGTTACACACTCACAGTATTCTAATCAATAAATTAGTGACATGCCATCTAAGATTTTAAAATGTCATATATATGATGTAAAAATCATGTGTCCAAAATTTACAGGTTCACAAAGCGGGCAAAATCAACCAGTATTCAGCCTATATATGGATTATGAAATATCCAATCTGTCATTTTGAGTTTGTTATAAAACATTGAATAATTATTCAGTAATCATTTCATTATTACTGATAATCAATTTTATATATTAGACCAGATAAGCAAGTTATCTCCCTTAAATATCTTTGCCAGATCACAAATAAGGTAATTAGCAAGTTTTAAATGAATTTGAGCTAAAATTTATGTAAATGAAGCTTAATCAAGTGTAAACAATCATGTTTTCTTTTAAATCAATTTTTTTTCAACCTCTTATGAGGCAACAGTGTACACCAGTTAGGCAGGTTTCTGAAAAATAAGTGGTATATCTTAGTTAAGGCCGGGTAGTAGTTGGTGACTACCTCAATGAACAACATGCAGGAGGCCTTTTGCATGTCATCCAGGACACAACCAAAACAGCACTGAAAATAAATGACATGTCTTACTCTTAACTATGTTTGTGTTGTTATGTTTGCTGGGATTATCAACCCGTGAACCAGCCATTCATTTTGAGGTAGGGTCTCCTTGTAGTAGCTTGTGACTACCTCACTTAAGAACATACAGTATAGGAGGCCTTTCACACGCCATCAAGAGCATATTGTTTTCACATGTAAATAAAAAGTTGAAATATGTTGGTATGGTACAGTATTGCAGGCAAAAATATTTGAAAATTTACTCTTGTTTACCTGTTTGTTGATGACATTTTGAATCAGAATATTTTGTAAAATAGTCATAATTTAATATTGGTAATTCTTTAAGTTTGTCGAGTAATATTCTATAATATCTTTTGCAATAAGTTGAAATTGATTTCAAAAGCCAAAAAAATACACTACATGGTTCCACACCTAAAGTAACTGAGTTTAACTTAATGCAACATAATAATTCACAATATTTTAGCATAAATTTGTCAGAACAGCTTTCTCGCACATTGTTTTCTTCGGTGTATGAGAGCGAAAGGTTTAAATATGTAGGTATGGTATTTGAGGCAAAGATATTTGAAAATCCAATAATTTTCCTATGTGCAGATGACATTTCGAAGACTATTTTGTAAAATTGTAATGGTTGAATTCTGGTTACTCTGATTTTGTCAAATAATTTTCTATAATACCATTTATAATAAGTTGAAATGAATTTTAAATCAAAATATTACAAAAAAAATAACATAACATGTTATCACACCAAAATTAACTTAATTTAACTTAATTCGACATAATAATTGACAATATTTTAGCATAAATTTGTCAGAACAGCTTTCTCGCATTGTTTTCTTCGGTGTATGCGAGCGAAAGGTTTAAATATGTTGGTATGGTATTTGAGGCAAAGATATTTGAAAATTCACAAATTTTCGTGTGTGCAGGTGACATTTCGAAGAATATTTTGCAAAATTGTGAGAGCTGAATTCTGGTAACACTGATATTGTCAAATAATTTTCTATAATGCTTTTTCTAATAAGTTGAAATGAACTTTCAGTCAAGATATTAAAAAAAGCTACTGTACATAACATGTTTTCCCACCCAAAATTAACTTAATTTAACTTAATCAGATAATGCAATCATAATAATTGACAATATCTTAGCATAAATTTGTCAGAACAGCTTTTTTGTATTTTACTTCTCTTCGGAGTATGCAAGCGAAAGATTTAAATATGTTGTATGGTATTTGAAACAATGAATTTGAAAATTTACTATTTATATTAATTTTGTTTATTTACATAAATTTTTACATGTATGCAAAAGATTTAACCTGTCCAAAGGCATAGTCTCAATCAAGGGCATGTTACAGACTTTAATTTTGAGTTACAAGCATTTGAATATAATAGATCAGAATACTATTTCATTAAACATTTCAAAAATGAACTAGATTTCTAATTGAAAAAAAAGTTGCTGATAATATGAGGTGAACCAAATAATTCAAATAGTTTGAACTGGCCTTTCAAATTGTAAAATGCTACACAGGCTGACATTATTCAATATTTTATTCAGAAATCTATTTCAAATCTTGAAATTTTCATTTTTAATCTATTGATATGATGTAGGCCTACTGCAGTATTGTACTGTAGTGTAGTGAGGAAGTTTCCAGCCCGCAGTGTAGGTGGTTCAATTTAAATAGTTCTACAAAATTCAATGAAATCCAAGTCACATTTAAGTCGCCGTTCTACAAATGCTTGTATTTTTTTTTGATAATGTTCATGGGTAATGCTAGTCTTTCTTGTGAGAGTACGTAGCAATGCAAGACGTGCCCGAGTAAGGCATCCCTTCTCCTCGGGGACTTTAGTAAGTCTACGTCAGTAAATCATCGGTAAAAATCGAGATTTATGTTATTTCTCTTTTCACAAATTAATTCATATATCAGAAAAGTTGCAAAGAAGTAGCCTTGGGTGTGGTCATTCACGAGATAGTATCCCAGAGAACACGGTTCTGTGTACATTTGTCACTTCAATCTGGAGATTCCCGTTGTTATTTTTAGACGTAAACAATCACATAACGAATCTAGCCACAAACAAATACGGTACACAGACTACCCAAATTAAACAATTAGTTAACTTCGAAGACAAAGTATCACTACATTAAATATCAAATAAACGGGGACTGTTCTCCGTGCATATTTACCGTCGTCTGTTTCATCAAACGTCAACAAACACTTTTACTTACCGTCAGCGTTAGACCTCCGAGGCTTCGGGAATTTGCTTGACATTCTGAACGCTGGGTTGATTTTTCGCATGCATGTTTGTGATCGTAACAAAGTATCTATATCCTGGAGCATTGCCTCTGATGTTCAAAAATAGCAATATATACTGGCAATAACAGTAAAATTCATCTGAACCCAGCTTACCGAGCAGTTCAATCAGGCAGGCGGCTTGCACAACACACTAGGTGACGTCACTGACGTCACATCCGGAATAGACTCGCCTCTGGAATGTGTTCTAGAATGTTCTAGAACATTCCATGACACTTCTGATAAATACGACCCTTTTTCAAAACCCTATTGTGGCCGTTCTATGACAGATATCGAAAAACCAAAGATACTGTTTTCTTCAGAATTACTTCTACTTGCTATATTTGGAGGGTCATTTCGTCAGATTTAATATTAAACTCTCCAGACCGTGTTCAACAGAAACCAACAGGCAAAGTGTCGATTTTGGCCACTTTGACCCAAAATATCTCCATAACTAGATTTTTCCCAGATATACGGGACATGCCAGGACATAGATCACGTCGAGTTTTACAAGTGTAGAAAGTTTCATCAAAATGTATCGAGCCGTTTTCTTTGCCCCAAAGTCGCAGTATATGCTGCTAAAGTAGGCAAAGTAGCCGTGTCTACATTACGTTCCGTAAGGAACGATAACTCTGTTATCGCCTCCTTACTGCACTTCATTCCATACTAGAGGGTGACACCTGAAGGATGTCACAGATGGAATGAAGTGTAGTAAGGGGCGATAACTTTGTGTGAGCATGTTTTGTCAAAATCGCTCAATATCTAATTTTCGACCAATACAAAGAATGTGTTGTTCGTAAAGGCAACAAAACTCATGAAATTGAATTTGCAGTCCCCTAATACCCTCATATATCAAATCGAATTAAAACTGAACATTATCTACATTTCGACTAATCAGAGGCCGGGAATTGGCGGCCATTTTGTTTAAATGTGAAAGTGAGGCTACGAGAGCGACCGGTGTTCAATGATGTACCTATATACCAAATTTCATCAAAATCAGACGATATCGGAATCTGGACCAATCAGAGGCCAGAAATTGACGGCCATTTTGTTTAAATGTGAAAGTGAGGCAACGAGAGGAACTGTGTCCAATTATGTACCTACATATTAAATTTCATCAAAATCGGACGATATCTAAATCCGGACCAATCAGAGGCAAAGAATTGGCGGCCATTTTGTTTAAATGTGAAATTGAGGCTACGAGAGGGACTTGTGTCCAAGGTGTTCTTACATATCAAATTTCATCAAAATCGAACAATAACTAAATTTGGACCAATCGGAGGCCAAGGATTGGCGGCCATTTTGTTTAAATGTGACAGTGAGGCTACGAGAGGGACCAGTGTCCAATGATGTACCTACATACCAAATGTCGTCAAAATCGAACAATAACTCAATTTCCACCAGTAATTAGAAGCCTCTGAGTACCAGAGGTCCCGGGTTCAATCCCTAGCTGAGGCAGTGATATAAATTTAATTAATCATGCGCTCTGTTACATTGGCCCATGTAGGGACCTGGGGAAAATAATCAGGATTGCTCCACAAGCATCACTGTTACTCCTGTAAACTCGAGGACGAGTTCTTTCCTGGAGGGGAAGTATGTAACCCTGGTAAATACTAGCCGCAATATACCGCTCGGCTAGAGAGTTCTTCTCTATAGCTCGATTGGTTGAGCGTAAGACTTGTAAGCCAGAGGTCCTGGGTTCGATCCCTAGCGGAGACAGTGATTTAAATATAATTAATCATGCGCTCTGTTACACACGCACAGTATTCTAATCAATAAAATAGTGACATGCCATCTAAGATTTTAAAATGTCATATATGTGATGTAAAAATCCTGCGTCCAAAATTTACGAGTTCACAAAGCGGGCAAAATCAACCAGTATTCAGCCTATATATGGATTATGAAATATCCATGAGGCAGCAGTGTACACCAGTTTGGCAGGTTTCTGAAAAAAATTGGTATCTCTTAGTTAAGGCCGGGTAGTAGTTGGTGACTACCTCAATGAACAACATGCAGGAGGCCTTTTGCATGTCATCCAGGACACAACCAAAACAGCACTGAAAATAAATGACATGTCTTACTCTTAACTATGTTTGTGTTGTTATGTTTGCTGGGATTATCAACCCGTGAACAGCCATTCATTTTGAGGTAGGGTCTCCTTGTAGTAGCTTGTGACTACCTCACTTAAGAACATACAGTATAGGAGGCCTTTCACATGCTATCAAGAGCATATTGTTTTCACATGTAAATAAAAAGTTGAAATATGTTGGTATGGTACAGTATTGCAGGTAAAAATATTTGAAAATTTACTCTTGTTTACCTGTTTGTTGATGACATTTTGAATCAGAATATTTTGTAAAAGAGTCATAATTTAATATTGGTAATTCTTAAAGTTTGTCGAGTAATATTCTATAATATCTTTTGCAATAAGTTGAAATTGATTTCAAAAGCCAAAACAATACACTACATGTTTCCACACCTAAAGTAACTGAGTTTAACTTAATGCAACATAATAATTCACAATATTTTAGCATAAATTTGTCAGAACAGCTTTCTCGCACATTGTTTTCTTCGGTGTATGAGAGCGAAAGGTTTAAATATGTAGGTATGGTATATGAGGCAAAGATATTTGAAAATCCAATAATTTTCCTGTGTGCAGATGACATTTCGAAGACTATTTTGTAAAATTGTAATGGTTGAATTCTGGTTACTCTGATTTTGTCAAATAATTTTCTATAATACCATTTATAATAAGTTGAAATGAATTTTAAATCAAAATATTACAAAAAAAATAACATAACATGTTTTCACACCAAAATTAACTTAATTTAACTTAATTCGACATGATAATTGACAATATTTTAGCATAAATTTGTCAGAACAGCTTTCTCGCACATTGTTTTCTTCGGTGTATGCGAGCGAAAGGTTTAAATATGTTGGTATGGTATTTGAGGCAAAGATATTTGAAAATTCACAAATTTTCGTGTGTGCAGGTGACATTTCGAAGAATATTTTGCAAAATTGTGAGAGCTGAATTCTGGTAACACTGATATTGTCAAATAATTTTCTATAATGCCTTTTCTAATAAGTTGAAATGAACTTGGGGTCAAGATATTAAAAAAAGCTACTGTACATAACATGTTTTCCCACCCAAAATTAACTTAATTTAACTTAATCAGATAATGCAATCATAATAATTGACAATATCTTAGCATAAATTTGTCAGAACAGCTTTTTTGTATTTTACTTCTCTTCGGTGTATGCAAGCGAATGATTTAAATATGTTGTATGGTATTTGAAACAATGAATTTGAAAATTAACTATATATATTAATTTTGTTTATTTACATTTACATGTATGCAAAAGATGATATGATTTAACCTGTCCAGAGGCATAGTCTCAATCAAGGGCATGTTACAGACTTTGATTTTGAGTTACAAGCATTTGAATATAATAGATCAGAATACTATTTCATTAAACATTTCAAAAATGAACTAATTGAAAAAAAAGTTGCTGATAATATGAGGTGAACCAAATAATTCAAATAGTTTGAACTGGCCTTTCAAATTGTAAAATGCTACACAGGCTGACATTATTCAATATTTTATTCAGAAATCTATTCCAAATCTTGAAATTTTCATTTTTAATCTATTGATATGATGTAGGCCTACTGCAGTATTGTACTGTACTGTAGTGTAGTGAGGAAGTTTCCAGCCCGCAGTGTAGGTGGTTCAATTTAAATAGTTCTACAAAATTAAATGAAATCCAAGTCACATTTAAGTCGCCGTTCTACAAATGCTTGTATTTTTTTATAATGTTCATGGGTAATGCTAGTCTTTCTTGTGAGAGTACGTAGCAATGCAAGACGTGCCCGAGTAAGGCATCCCTTCTCCTCGGGGACTCTAGTAAGTCTACGTCAGTAAATCATCGGTAAAAATCGAGATTTATGTTATTTCTCTTTTCACAAATTAATTCATATATCAGAAAAGTTGCAATGAAATAGCCTTGGGTGTGGTCATTCACGAGATAGTATCCCAGAGAACACGGTTCTGTGTACATTTGTCACTTCAATCTGGAGATTCCCGTTGTTATTTTTAGACGTGAACAATCACATAACGAATCTAGCTACAAACTAATACGGTACACAGACTACCCAAATTAAACAATTAGTTAACTTCGAAGACAAAGTATCACTACATTAAATATCAAATAAACGGGGACTGTTCTCCGTGCATATTTACCGTCGTCTGTTTCATCAAACGTCAACAAACACTTTTACTTACCGTCAGCGTTAGACCTCCGAGGCTTCGGGAATTTGCTTGACATTCTGAACGCTGGGTTGATTTTTCGCATGCATGTTTGTGATCGCGACAAAGTATCTATATCCTGGAGCATTGCCTCTGATGTTGAAAAATAGCAATATATACTGGCAATAACAGTAAAATTCATCTGAACCCAGCTTACCGAGCAGTTCAATCAGGCAGGCGGCTTGCACAACACACTTGGTGACGTCACTGACGTCACATCCGGAATAGACTCGCCTCTGGAATGTGTTCTAGAATGTTCTAGAACATTCCATGACACGTCTGATAAATACGACCCTTTTTCAAAACCCTATTGTGGCCGTTTTATGACAGTTATCGAAAAACCAAAGATACTGTTTTCTTCAGAATTACTTCTACTTGCTACATTTGGAGGGTCATTTCGTCAGATTTAAGATTAAACTCTCCAGGTCGAGTTATACAGTAACCAACAGTCAAAGTGTCGATTTTGGCCTGTTTGGCCCCAAATATCTCGACAACTAGATTTTTCCCAGATATACCGAATATGTCAGGACGTAGATCACACCGAGTTTTATAAATGTGGAAAGTTTCATTAAAAAATTAAGTAGCGTTTTCTTTGCACCCAAAGCGCAGTAATACGCTGCTAAGTAGCCAAAAGTAGCCGTGTCTACATTCCGTTCCGTAAGGAACGATAACTCTGTTATCGCCTCCTTACTGCACTTCATTCCATACTGCACTTCATTCCATACAAGTTTTTTAAGAAATAAATTTTTAAATAAATTTAAAAATTTCTAAATAAATTCGAATAAATGTGGACCTAACACAGGTGTTGAATGGTGTGCATCTAACACTGGCGTTGACCGGGGGGATTAAAAAAACTTAAAAATACATTTTAAATCAATTAGAAAAAAAAATAGAAATAAATCTGGATTTAACACTGTCGTTAACTGGTGTACATTTAACACTGGGGTTGACTGGTATACATTTAACACTACCGTTGACCGGTATACATTTAACACTACCGTTGACCGGTACACATTAAACACTACCGTTGGCCGGTATACATTTAACACGGCCGTTGACCGGTATACATTTAACACTACCGTTGACTGGTATACATTTTACACTACCGTTGACCGGTATACATTTAACACCACCGTTGACCGGTATACATTTAACACTACCGTTGACCGGTACACATTAAACACTACCGTTGGCCGGTATACATTTAACACGGCCGTTGACCGGTATACATTTAACACTACCGTTGACTGGTATACATTTTACACTACCGTTGACCGGTATACATTTAACACCACCGTTGACCGGTAAGTGTTAAATGGACACCGGTCAACGACTGTGTTAAATGTATACCGGTCAACGTTTGTGTTAAACGTGTACCGGTCAACGGTGGTGTTAAATATATACCGGTCAACGGTGGTGTTAAATGTATACCGGTCAACGATAGTGTTAAACGTGTACCCGTCAACGGTGGTGTTAAATGTATACCGGTCAACGGTTATGGTAAATGTATACTGGTCAACGGTGGTGTTAAATGTATACCGGTCAACGGTAATGGTAAATGTATACCGGTCAACGGTAGTGTTAAATGTATACCGGTCAAAGATAGTGTTAAATGTATACCGGTCAACGGGGGTGTTAAATGTATACCCGCCAGCTCTAGTGTTAAATGTATACCAGTCAGCGCTAGTGTTAAATGTATATACCCGTCAGCGCTAGTGTTAAATGTATACCCGTCAGCGCTAGTGTTAAATGTATACTCGTTAGCGCTAGTGTTAAATGTATACCGGCCTCTAGTATGTACCTGTTTTCCCGAGTAAATACATGTAACACATGAAACGGGTACTTTATATATGATACGAGGATAAAGAGTAGTGTGTGGAGATTTAGAAGATCACAAATACACACTGTTACTGAAAATAGAATGACGTAGGATTCTGGTGTAAAAAGGCGGGAATTTCCCAGGCGGGGGTTCCCCAGTGCAGTGTAAAATGTCTGGCTTACTGTCTTTCGATTATACGTACCCGTGTGACCTAAGCGGAAACTGTTGCATCACGGACACGACAGGAAAAAGAACTTAATGTACCATATATGTAGAAACACGATTAATTATGTCTTTTGGATAGAGATGTTTGTGATAAATATGTAAAAAAAAAATTAAAAAAAAATTGTAGAGAAATGTGTCTTTCGTATTTTCTCTGATATTGCAACATTTTAAGAAATACTGGCAGTGACAGTGAAAATACAAGCAGCTCACCGAGCGCTACAAGTTCAATAAGACAAGCGGAACAGACTTGATAACGTCACTCGTGACGTACGTCCGTAATAGACTCTCCGGAATGTGAGGTCGCGGTACATAGTACCCATGTTCAAAACCCTATTGTGGCCGTTCTGTGATAGATATAGAAAAACTAAAGATACCATTTTCTTCGAAATTATATGTACATGTGGTGTGTGAAGTTTCAGTATGTTGACATTATGCGTTAATTCTCAAGACCGAGTTGTGCAGAAACCAGCAGTCAAAGTGTCGATTTTGGCGTGTTTGTACCCAAAATATCTGTATGACTAAAACTTTTCCAGATATACGGGACATGCCAGGACATAGATCACACCGCGTTTTGCAAGTGTGGAAAATTTTATCAAAATGTAATGAGCCGTTGTTCAGTAAGCTCCGGCAAAGTAGTCAGAATTAGACGCATGTACATTACGGTCCGTCCCTCAATACACTACATTCCACACATACTTGCGACGTCACTCGTGACGTAACATCCGGAATAGACCCTCCTCTGGAATTTGTTCTAGAACATTCTAGAACATTCTATGAGACCTCGTGAAAATACGACCCTTTTTCAAAACCCTATTGTGGCGGTTCTATGAAAGATATAGAAAAAATAAAGATATTGTTTTCTTCAGAATTATTTCTACTTGTTATATTCAGAGTTTCAATTAGTCAGCTTTAAGATTGAAATCTCCAGGCTAAGTTAAACAGAAACCAGCAGTCAAAGTGTCGATTTTGGCGTGTTTGACCCAAAATATCTCCATAACTAGATTTTCCCCAGATATACCGGACATGTCAGCACCTAGATCCCGTCGAGTTTTACAAATGTGGAAAGTTTTATGACAATGTATGGTGCCGTTTTCAAGACGCCCAAATCGCGCATATATCCGGCAAAATAGGCAGAAGTAGCCGTGTATACATTACGTTCCGTAAGGAACGATAACAGAGTTATCGCCCCCTTACTACACTTCATTCCATACTAGAGGGTGACACCTGAAGGATGTCACAGATGGAATGAAGTGTAGTAAGGGGCGATAACTCTGTGTGAGCATGTTTTGTCAAAATCGCTCAATATCTAAGTTTCGACCAATAAAAAGACTGTTGTTCGTAAAGGCAACAAAACCAATCAAGTTGAATTTGCAGTCCCCTTAATACCCCCATATATCAAATCTAATTGAAATTGAACATTATCTACATATTGACCAATCAGAGGCCAGGAATTGGCGACCGTTTCGTTTAAATGTGAAAGTGAGGCTACGAGAGCGACCGGTGTTCAATGATGTTCCTACATATCAAATTTCATCAAAATCGGACAATATCTAAATTTGAACCAAGTAGAGCTCAGTTGATGGCGGCGATTTTGTTAAAAAGAGAAAATCAGGTTACGAAAGTGACTGATTTCCCATGATGTACATACAAATAAACAAGGGCCCGTTGGAGGGCCGTAACATACGCCCGCGCAATATTTAGCCTGGGTAAAGTAGTATTGGAGTTATGGTCCGGACAAGTAAAATCATCAAAGGGGAATAACTCCGCAAATATGGGGGAAAGGGGGCATGATTTTGGTATGCGACACTCCGAGTCATCAAGAGGTATATTTGTGTCAAGTATGGAGAGCCTGGGTAAAGTAGTATTGGAGTTATGGTCCGGACAAGTAAAATCATCAAAGGGGAATAACTCCGCAAATACGGGGGAAAGGGGTATGATTTTGGTATGCCACACTCCGAGTCATCAAGATGTATATTTGTGTCAAGTATGGAGAGCCTGGGTCGAGTAGTATTGGTGTTATGGTCCGGACAAGTAAAATCATCAAAGGGGAATAACTCCGCAAATACGGGGGAAAGGGGTATGATTTTGGTATGCCACACTCCGAGTCATCAAGATGTATATTTGTGTCAAGTATGGAGAGCCTGGGTCGAGTAGTATTGGTGTTATGGTCCGGACAAGTAAAATCATCAAAGGGGAATAACTCCACAAATACGGGGCGGGGGGTAAGGGGCATGATTTTGGTATGCGACACTCCGGCTCATTAAGATGTGTATTTCTGTCAAGTATGGAGAGCCTGGGTCGAGAGTTATGGTCCGGACACCATATGTGCCCGCCCACCCGCCAACATGATAACATTATAATGTACGTCGGGTCGGGCGTATAAAAATCATTAAAACAGGACAATATCTTAATTTGGAACAATTTCCTCACAATATAGGGATTAACTCAATTTCCTCACAATATAGGGATTAAATCAATTTCCTCACAATATAAGGATTAACTCAATCAGATGTAAATTTTCATGATTTTACAGGAATTAGCTCGCGCCAATTTCAATCTTGGAGGAAAAGTTAATAATTCATACTTGCGTGAGGAAAATCCCAATTTTTGGTGTTTGCCAGTGGAACAAAAATACAAATGAGAAAAGGAAAATTGTTTGGTTTTCTTTTTTGCCTAAATTATTTCAATAAGATGTTATTTTGAGAATTTCCCTGAAGTTCAAAGTCATGATCAGTGTCATTTTGTAGTAGTTGGTGACTACATCACTGAACAATATGCAGGAGGCCTGTCGCATGCCATCCAGGACACAACAAAAATAGCACTGAAAATAAATGACATGTCTTACTCTTAACTATGTTTGTTTTGTTGTTTGCAGGGAATATCACCCCGTGAACAGCCAGGGTCATTTTGAGGTGAGGTCTCCATGTAGTAGTTGGTGACTACCTCTTTTATGCCATCAAGAGCATATTGTTTTCACATGTAAGCAAAAAGTTGAAATATGTTGGTATGGTATTAGAGGTAAAAATATTCGAAAATTTACTCATGTTTACCTGTATTTACTCATGTTTACCCGTGTTTACCGGACATTTTGAAGAATATTTTGTAAAATATTGATAAATAAATATTGGTAATTCTTTTATTTTGTCAAGTAATATTCTATAATACCTTTTGCATTAAGTTGAAATTGATTTTAATTCAAAAGAGAAAAAAAAAACACATTACAATACATGTTTCCATACCCAGAGTAATGAGTTTAACTTAATGCAACATAATAATTCACAATATTTTAGCATAAATTTGTCAGAGCAGATTTCTCGCACATTGTTTTCTTCGGTGCATGCGAGCGAAAGGTTTAAATATGTTGGTATGGTATTTGAGGCAAAGATATTTGAAATTCACTAATTTCTACCTGTGTTCAGATGACATTTTGAAGACTATTTTGTAAAATTGTGATAGTTGAATTCTAGTAACTCTGATTTTGTCAGATAATTTTCTATAATACCTTTTGTAATAAGTTGAAATGAGTTTTAAATCAAAATATTACCAAAAAATTACATGATATGATTCCACACCCAAAATTACTTTAATTTAACTTAATGCGACATATAGTAATTGACAATATTTTAGCATCAATTTGTCAGAACAGATTTCTTGCACATTGTTTTCCTCGGTGCATGCGAGCGAAAGGTTTAAATATGTTGGTATGGTATTTGAGGCAAAGATATTTGAAAATCCAATAATTTTCCTGTGTGCAGATGACATTTCGAAGACAATTTTGTAAATTGTAATGGTTGAATTCTGGTTACTCTGATTTTGTCAAATAATTTTCTATAATACCTTTATGATAAGTTGAAATGAATTTTAAATCAAAATATTACAAAAAAATAACATAACATGTTTTCACACCCTCAATTAACTTAATTTAACTTAATTCGACATAATAATTGACAATATTTTAGCATAAATTTGTCAGAACAGCTTTCTCGCACATTGTTAACTTAATTTAACTTAATTCGACATAATAATTGACAATATTTTAGCATAAATTTGTCAGAACAGCTTTCTCGCACATTGTTTTCTTCGGTGTATGCGAGCGAAAGGTTTAAATATGTTGGTATGGTATTTGAGGCAAAGATATTTGAAAATCCACTAATTTTTGTGTGTGCAGGTGACATTTCGAAGAATATTTTGCAAAATTGTGAGAGCTGAATTCTGGTAACACAGATATTGTCAAATAATTTTTTATAATGCTTTTTCTAATAAGTTGCAATGAACTTTCAGTCAAGATATTAAAAAAGCAACTGTACATAACATGTTTTCCCACCCAAAATTAACTAAATTTAACTTAATCAGTTAATGCAATCATAATAATTGACAATATCTTTGTCTATCATATGATGTAGGCCTGCTGTAGTGTAGTGAGGAAGTTTCCAGCTCGCAGTGTAGGTGGTTCAATTTAAATAGTTCTACAAAATTAAATGAAATCTTAGCCATATTTAAGTCGCCCGCGTTCTACATATATGCTTGTAATGATTTTTATAATGTTCATTGAACCGCGGGACTCTAGTAAGTCTATGTCAGAATATGATCGGTAAAAATTAAAATTTATTTCATTTCTCCTTTCACAACGTAATTCATATATCAGAGAAGTTGCAAAGTAGTAGTCTTGTGTGTGTGTTCGTTCACGAGATAGTGTCCGAGAGAACACGGTTCCGTGTACATTTGTCACCTCAATCTGGAGATTCCCGTTGTTATTTTTAGACGTAAACAATCACAGAGTCGAAGCTAGTCACAAACAAATACACAGACTATCGAAATATCAATCAATTAAATTCGGAGACAAAGCAGGCCTATCACTACAGTAAATATCAAATAAACAGGAACTATTCTTCGTGCATATTTACCGTCGTCTGTTTACATCAACGTTAACAAACAAGTTTACTTACCGTCAGCGTTAGGCCTACGAGGCTTCGGGAATTTGCTTGACATTCTGAACGCCGGGTTGATTTTTCGCATGCATGTTTGTGAAAAGCGACATACAATGATCGTGACAAAGCATCTATATTCTGGAGCATTGCCTTTGATATTGAAAAATAGCAATATAAACTGGCAGTGACAGTAAAATACAACTGAACCCAGCTCACCGAGCACTTCAATCAACCGGCGCTTTCACAACACACTTTCGTGACGAGTTCAGGTTGGGCGTGTTACGTCATCAAAACATGCGATCGTCTGCTGTAGCAAAATACCCCTGTCGAGTGGAAAAATACTGAGAAGGTCGAAAAAATAGGGCATTTTCAAAACAATATTGTGACCGTACTGATAAAGATATCGAAAAACTAAACAGACGATTTTCTTCAGGAAACATTTATCTACTTATATGTGCATTGTATATGTTTCTGGATTTTTTTTTCGAATTTTGAGGGCGGTTTAAACAGAAACTCTTAGTCAAAATGACGATTTTGGCGTGTTTGACCCCAAATATCTCCATAACTAGATTTTTCCCAGATATACCGAATATGTCAGGACGTAGATCACACCGAGTTTTACAAGTGTGGAAAGTGTCATCAAGAAGTTACGGACAGTTTTCTTTGCCCTCAAATCGCTGATATATGCTGCTAAATAGGCAGAAGTAGCCGTGTATACATTACGTTCCGTAAGGAACGATAACTCCGTTATCGCCTCCTTACTGCACTTCATTCCATACAAGTTTTTTAAAGGGACTAAATGGTTAGATTTCAATAATTTCTACATGCATTTGATTTCCGGAAAGCGTTGTGATACTTGAAATTAAATTGTTTACAAAATTATGACACTTTTTGTGAAATATTGGCAATGTTTATCAATTTCGAATTATCGCTGAACAACATTTGTTGTTTACATCGGAGAGAGCCGAGTGCGTCACATGATTTCAGTATCCTCGCTTTCACCCGACGAAAATGGAATCGAGGTAAGTGTAAACATTTTGTCACGTGGATGTAGAACGTGATTACTTTGCAATCGGATGGTTTATACGGTCTCGAGGAGTACCGATCGTTATTCACTATTGTTGATTGAGAGCTCAAACAGATAAAAGTACTGTATAACCCTCAGAAGTAGCATGTAAAATTTTGACATTCGGCAATGGGGCCTCCAAAGGGGACTTCGTTTCGTTTATTGTGATGTAGGAAAATATTATTATTATTCATCTTTGAAGTGTTCATTCAATTCAATATCGTCCCAATGTAAGAAATCGAAGTGTAAACTCAAATTGGAATTGCTATTTTGTATGACCGTAAGTGCTGTGACGACGTAACAGCTATACAGTTGTAACCAGACATATATGTCTCTGTTGTAACATACAAAAAAAAATGCCGATCACTAACGTGATAGGCCTACCCAAATGTGAATTCGATTTAAATCTGATTAATGGAGATCTACATTGTAAATTGATTGCACTGAGAGCAATACACAAACTGTAGGTCTAGATATAAGAAAAAATAATTCAGTTTTACACAGAAATTGTAATTTATTCGACTGTTTGAATCCCTCGGCCTTTCAGATTGACATCCTAATTAAAAATCGGAACCTTCATTGAGTTAGTAGTTTTTGCACTTAACTTTGCTTCTGTTTAATGATTATAGTTAAAATGTTGTTGAAAGCCTTGTACGTTATTTAATGAATTATATAATTAAATATGTACGTTAAGAAATGGATAACACTGATACATGGTAAAAGATGGATATGAGTATTGTTGATTATCTCATTTATATCAATAATGTATTATCTCACTTATATCAATTTATCATCGATATAAATGAGATATTTAATTCACAATACTGATGTCCATACTGTTTTAATAATTCAATGATTAGCTGACAGTCTCAATGACAGTCATGGATTGAGGAATTGGACTATTCTCAAGTTTACCTACATGTACAATTATGTTCATTTATATGTTACATGTTCTTGTATTTCAGTCAACCTCAATATCATCTTGATTGGCAAGTCAGCAGAGCATGCAGTCTAACTATATATGGGTAGAGGTCAAGGTGACAGGAGTAAAGAAAATATAGAAATCGTGAAAATTTAAGCATTTTATTGGTAATCACTTTGTCTGTTTGCCCATACACATAAGCTGAATTATCTTATTTCAAGGAAGTTGTTTTGACACCTGTGCAGTGAAAAGGTTTGATATAAAATCAAAATAAATTACATTACATCATTGAATTCATGGAAACCTTTTGTTTTATGTACCATATTTCATATGCATCAGTTTTCACTGATACTGGCTTATGTAAAACAAGAGGCCAATTGGCCTTAATGGTCACCTGAGTTTTGAAATATTCAATTTAATTGACCCTTTTTAGCCTCGCCCAGAAGGTCAGTCAGGGCCAACATGTGCATGCGATCAAGCTGTCATCCCATGCTGATAATGTTAATGAAGTTAGAATGAATTTCAATAGAAATCAAACAAATGCTGATCAAAATTGTGGTTTCCCTATATAAATTTAGTCCCCCATCAGGGTTATGAAATTCACAATTTTTGTTAAAGACACCAGTATATGATTCTACCATATCTGCGAGCTGAGAAGATCTTTCAAATTTTAGTCAATTTGACCCTTTTTGACCCTGCCCCTCAGGTCCCTGGAGGTTGGGACTATGTAATCCACAGTTTTGGTTGACCTTTTGACCATGAAAGCTTACTGACAAATTGTTTAAAGACAAACAACGAAAGACGACGGACAAAAGTCAGTTAGAATAGGTCACTTCATACTTCATCTCAGGTGACCTAAAGATCCAACCCTAATTTATCAGAATATCAACAGAACAGTGACTTATGATGTTGATAATACACTAAACAGTAAATGCACAGTACAATTTGTCTCACAAATAGTTTTGATATAGAAAACACTGAGAAAAGTCAAACATGCAAATAAAGAATTTACCACATTGTATTTATTGTCTTGCTCAGATGTAAGCATTGGCATCAATGATTAGAGAAAGTTGACTGCCATGACTAGTGACTTAACATCAATGACAATTGTTGGCATCAGTGATAATTGAGTGTTGACATCAATGACTATTGAGTATTATGGAGTGTTGACATACATGACTTGAGTATTATGGAGTGTTGACATACGTTACTAATGAGTACTAGTGAGTGTTGTCATCCATGACTATTGAGTATTAGTGAGTGTTGACATATATGACATGAGTATTAGTGAGTGTTGACATAAATGAATATTGAGTACTACCACTAGTGAGTGTTGTCATCCATGACTATTGAGTACTAGTGTGTGTTGACATTAAAGACTATTGAGCACTAGTGGGTGTTGACATCAATGAATTTTGAGAGTTTATAAATTACTTGTGAGTGTTAACATGAATATTTCAATAGTGCACACATGTACAGCTATGAATAATCATTTTTGACTAAGCATTTAAATTTCGGTCCAGACAATGTTGTTTGTCTCTTGAGATTATATAAATTTTGAAATTAAGGCTGCACTGATTATCATATGACATTAATGGAATGGATAACAGCTAAGCTATTATAGTAACATTATACCAATAAACTAAAGGCCCAAAGGGCCTGCATCGCTAACCTGGATAATTCAGTAATGATGACATAATACTCAAATTTAAGTTACATTTCAAAAATTTTTCTACTTTTGAACTACCTCTCCCAACAATGGTTCAAACTACAAGTGGACTAGATGTAATTCTTGAAAAAAAAAATGAGTTAAATCCTTTTTTTTTTTTTTGCTATACCAGGTAATTCTCTTATTTTGCCCCGAAAGGTGCCACTCAGATGATGGTGACGCTTCATTTATGCAACATATAACATTGCCACATAATTCTCCTGACCAAATTTCATCAAATCCATTTAATTGTTCAGGACTAGTAGAATTTCTAAAAGAGTTTCCATTCTGACCAGTGAACTAAAAAAATGTTAATAATAAGACCATTACAAAGGGCAATAAATCTGCAAACTACTGTCAAAAACTACTGTCCAATAATTTCTATTTTTGAAGTTGTCTGAGATCTTGTCGATATATGGCTGCTTATAAAGTTTTATCAAATTTGGTATATTCTGACATTTACTCAAGTTATTCAAATATTGTGTTCACAATGTTGACAGACGAATGCCGGACGCCTCAGTATGGCATACTCACCTTGGTCCTTCGGACCAGGTCAGCTACTAAACGTAAGGACAGATATTCAAAAGTAATAGTCTCTGGAACGTGATTAGTCTCAAAATGTCAATTATTCCCATTCATCTTAATTGGGATTTCTTCTCCTCTACCATTTGGGCAGTAGATGGTGGAGGAGCATGGGCTAGGAGTTTGAATCTTCTGGGATCTATTTGATGCAAGGGTTTTGGCTAGATATTCCAGTTCTATCTGTTATTCTGTTGGCCACTATCAGATTGATGAGTCCCTGGATGTGTTGGTATGTCCTTTCCACCTTGTACGGCACTTTTTGTCCTCCAAGAACTTTTGTGTTATAAATCCTGTGATATCTATAAGAAGAAGAAAAGATATTTTCTTACACAAAATCAATGTAATTTCCAGTTACACAAACCAACAAAATGTGCAAAATTGGCAATATTATAATCATGCCTTATATTGAAACATAGCAGTCATTATTTATCATGCAAAGATGGCTCTTCACGATATTTTGTCTGATTTTTCATCAAATAATTCGCCTGTCAACATTTTGTCAACTCACATTCCATCTTAATTAGCCTCTACACACAATCAAGGCTTCTGCTGGGTCTTAAATATGTATACCAGTATCAATAGTTGAAAAATGTAAATTCAACACAACATATGTTGTGTTTCGCTTACGTTTTCGGGCCTAATGACTATCTTAAGGCATGATATTGTATATGTGACATCATAATGTGGTATCCAAGACGTCAAATAAATGAAGCGTATGAAGATGGCCATTAGGCCCGAAAACACCATGGGAAATAACTAAACTAATTATGGTGTTATTGCATTAATTTGGTGAATCAATCACTATCAATATATAATGCAAAAAAAAAAAAATATACTAAATTCACGAAATTGATACTCCAGAAGTTTTTCAATCCCAATTGCACAATATCTTACCAAATACACTAAGAATTCAGCAATTTTCAACAAGTGTTAAAAGTAGAGGATACATGTGTAACAGCAGATCAGGAGATAATGTAGCGTAAGCGGCCAGACCGGGGTTCCAACCCGGGCCTCCGAACACCAGCCGGATGCTCTACCAACTATTGAGCTACGTGGTCACTGATGATCGACTCAGTCCAGTCCCGCTACACATGCATGCAGCTCATGCATGAATTATAGTGGTCAAAACTGATTGGTTCACTTATTCTGATTCAAATTATTAATTACAAAAAAAATCCATTATTGGTAGCTGCTAAACAAAAACAATATTTCAAATCCATTCATTTTAATTAGAAAAAAAAATTGTTATCGAAAATTGATCGGTTGGTGGTATCTGATTACAAACCAATACATGTATAGGAATTGGTTATGTTTTCAAACTGATTACATATGTATATACAATATGTGTCATATACTATAGACCAAAACATGTAATCAAACTTGACGCCTATATACGTATATATATCTACATTTTTTTTGTATATCAATATGCAAATCATAACGTAATAACAGTTCACAGTGATACATGACTTGTGTTGTATAATTATGAGAATTTTGAATGTTAATTAGCATCGACAGAAACTATTCCACGACTTTTTAATTATACGACTCAATAAATAAATAATGTTTTTCCTTCGCATCCAAATGCTAATGATTTATATAAATATTTGTTAATTAATGGCCTCAAGGATTAGTAATTAATTAACTATGAAAAATACCTAAGTGCGACTAGTAGGCCTAATAGTGTCGTCCGTAGTGGCTGCATGTACTCCATGTCGCCTGTGGTCATCTTCATTGGCTTCAGTTTCTTTATGACCAGATCTACGTACGCTCTAGATCTCAGACTTGCTTTCAAAACTGTACAACGGAATATTGATAACACAATGTAAACTTAATGTGTAATATACAGGCAGTCTAACAAAAGCATAAAGTCATCAAGTTTACTTTCTGGTATAATACGATTAATTTGACAAATGTCAAAATTCCCTCTTGGGCGCCCCCTTTGATTTGTATGCCCATTTAGGACATGTTGAGGCCAATACCAAGCGATTCATGCCGTGTTAACACTACGTGACCTTTCTTAAGCTTAATCTCGATATCAGTTGTTACCATTTATGATAATTATGTATCATCAAGTACTATCAAGTCATCATCTGGGCGTACACGACAGTTGATCTACGAAACATCGAAGTCCAGTGCTGTCAACTAACCTGTTCAAGGCATTAGCTTGGCCAAAGGAGGGTCTGTTTTAATCCCTTCGGTCTTTTTTAACTGATGCCATCTGCTTGCTCTGTCTCTAAGATACGTGTTCGTCTTTGTGAAGTTAAAATCACGTTCTCGATTATTCGTTTCTTCGTGCTCTCGGTTAAAACTGATTCAGGACCCTTCCACTTAGATCGGGTGTTCGCCATTTTTGTTATGATGTTTCCAATTTCCCGCATCGCGCATGCGCAAAGGTACGCAGAGGTATTTGTTTACACACATCGAAAAATAATAATATGAAATAGTTACTAGGTTAGTCAAATTTATTTTATTTTTTTTATTAAATTTTAACAAATTGTTATGGACACTTTTGAAATGTATAATTAACATAAAGTGCTTAACTTTTTACATCATTTTAAATCGTATACCCTTTTTTATATATTATTTAAGTGGAAATCTAGCCATTTAGTCCCTTTAAGAAATAAATTTTTAAATAAATTTAAAAATTTCTAAATAAATTCGAATAAATGTGGACCTAACACAGGTGTTGAATGGTGTGCATCTAACACTGGCGTTGACCGGGGGGATTAAAAAAACTTAAAAATACATTTTAAATCAATTAGAAAAAAAAAATTGAAATAAATCTGGATTTAACACTGTCGTTAACTGGTGTACATTTAACACTGGGGTTGACTGGTATACATTTAACACTACCGTTGACCGGTATACATTTAACACTACCGTTGACCGGTACACATTAAACACTACCGTTGGCCGGTATACATTTAACACGGCCGTTGACCGGTATACATTTAACACTACCGTTGACTGGTATACATTTTACACTACCGTTGACCGGTATACATTTAACACCACCGTTGACCGGTATACATTTAACACTACCGTTGACCGGTACACATTAAACACTACCGTTGGCCGGTATACATTTAACACGGCCGTTGACCGGTATACATTTAACACTACCGTTGACTGGTATACATTTTACACTACCGTTGACCGGTATACATTTAACACCACCGTTGACCGGTAAGTGTTAAATGGACACCGGTCAACGACTGTGTTAAATGTATACCGGTCAACGTTTGTGTTAAACGTGTACCGGTCAACGGTGGTGTTAAATATATACCGGTCAACGGTGGTGTTAAATGTATACCGGTCAACGTTAGTGTTAAACGTGTACCCGTCAACGGTGGTGTTAAATGTATACCGGTCAACGGTTATGGTAAATGTATACTGGTCAACGGTGGTGTTAAATGTATACCGGTCAACGGTAATGGTAAATGTATACCGGTCAACGGTAGTGTTAAATGTATACCGGTCAAAGATAGTGTTAAATGTATACCGGTCAACGGGGGTGTTAAATGTATACACGCCAGCTCTAGTGTTAAATGTATACCAGTCAGCGCTAGTGTTAAATGTATATACCCGTCAGCGCTAGTGTTAAATGTATACCCGTCAGCGCTAGTGTTAAATGTATACTCGTTAGCGCTAGTGTTAAATGTATACCGGCCTCTAGTATGTACCTGTTTTCCCGAGTAAATACATGTAACACATGAAACGGGTACTTTATATATGATACGAGGATAAAGAGTAGTGTGTGGAGATTTAGAAGATCACAAATACACACTGTTACTGAAAATAGAATGACGTAGGATTCTGGTGTAAAAAGGCGGGAATTTCCCAGGCGGGGGTTCCCCAGTGCAGTGTAAAATGTCTGGCTTACTGTCTTTCGATTATACGTACCCGTGTGACCTAAGCGGAAACTGTTGCATCACGGACACGACAGGAAAAAGAACTTAATGTACCATATATGTAGAAACACGATTAATTATGTCTTTTGGATAGAGATGTTTGTGATAAATATGTAAAAAAAAAAATTAAAAAAAATTGTAGAGAAATGTGTCTTTCGTATTTTCTCTGATATTGCAACATTTTAAGAAATACTGGCAGTGACAGTGAAAATACAAGCAGCTCACCGAGCGCTACAAGTTCAATAAGACAAGCGGAACAGACTTGATAACGTCACTCGTGACGTACGTCCGTAATAGACTCTCCGGAATGTGAGGTCGCGGTACATAGTACCCATGTTCAAAACCCTATTGTGGCCGTTCTGTGATAGATATAGAAAAACTAAAGATACCATTTTCTTTGAAATTATATGTACATGTGGTGTGTGAAGTTTCAGTATGTTGACATTATGCGTTAATTCTCAAGACCGAGTTGTGCAGAAACCAGCAGTCAAAGTGTCGATTTTGGCGTGTTTGTACCCAAAATATCTGTATGACTAAAACTTTTCCAGATATACGGGACATGCCAGGACATAGATCACACCGCGTTTTGCAAGTGTGGAAAATTTTATCAAAATGTAATGAGCCGTTGTTCAGTAAGCTCCGGCAAAGTAGTCAGAATTAGACGCATGTACATTACGGTCCGTCCCTCAATACACTACATTCCACACATACTTGCGACGTCACTCGTGACGTAACATCCGGAATAGACCCTCCTCTGGAATTTGTTCTAGAACATTCTAGAACATTCTATGAGACCTCGTGAAAATACGACCCTTTTTTCAAAACCCTATTGTGGCGGTTCTATGAAAGATATAGAAAAAATAAAGATATTGTTTTCTTCAGAATTATTTCTACTTGTTATATTCAGAGTTTCAATTAGTCAGCTTTAAGATTGAAATCTCCAGGCTAAGTTAAACAGAAACCAGCAGTCAAAGTGTCGATTTTGGCGTGTTTGACCCAAAATATCTCCATAACTAGATTTTCCCCAGATATACCGGACATGTCAGCACCTAGATCCCGTCGAGTTTTACAAATGTGGAAAGTTTTATGACAATGTATGGTGCCGTTTTCAAGACGCCCAAATCGCGCATATATCCGGCAAAATAGGCAGAAGTAGCCGTGTATACATTACGTTCCGTAAGGAACGATAACAGAGTTATCGCCCCCTTACTACACTTCATTCCATACTAGAGGGTGACACCTGAAGGATGTCACAGATGGAATGAAGTGTAGTAAGGGGCGATAACTCTGTGTGAGCATGTTTTGTCAAAATCGCTCAATATCTAATTTTCGACCAATAAAAAGAATGTGTTGTTCGTAAAGGCAACAAAACTCATGAAATTGAATTTGCAGTCCCCTAATACCCTCATATATCAAATCGAATTGAAACTGAACATTATCTACATTTCGACTAATCAGAGGCCGGGAATTGGCGGCCATTTTGTTTAAATGTGAAAGTGAGGCTACGAGAGCAACCGGTGTTCAATGATGTACCTATATACCAAATTTCATCAAAATCAGACGATATCGGAATCTGGACCAATCAGAGGCCAGGAATTGGCGGCCATTTTGTTTAAATGTGAAAGTGAGGCAACGAGAGGTACCGTGTCCAATTATGTACCTATATATTAAATTTCATCAAAATCGGACGATATCTAAATCCGGACCAATCAGAGGCCAAGAATTGACGGCCATTTTGTTTAAATGTGAAATTGAGGCTACAAGAGGGACTTGTGTCCAAGGATGTTCCTACATATCAAATTTCATCAAAATCGAACTATATCTAAATTTGGACCAATCGGAGGCCAAGGATTGGCGGCCATTTTGTTTAAAAGTGAAAGTGAGGCTACGAGAGGGACCGATGTCCAATGATGTACCTACATACCAAACGTCCTCAAAATCGAACAATAACTCAATTTCCACCAGTAATTAGAAGCCTTTGAGTGTCAAATTTCATTAAGTGGGGGACTTAATTATGTATTGGTTATAAATTATCTTGTAATAATTCTCACACTAAAACAGGTTCTGGAATATGGCATGTTGATTCAATTAGCATCTATCCAATCCTATAGCATCTATCCAATCCTAAGTTCTGGGCACCTCGTGTGTTGTTCAATGAGGTAGTCACCAACTACTCCATCCAAGCAGACCCAGCCTCAAAATGATCCTGACTCTTCATATGGCAATAAACCCAGCTAACAAACAGAACAATAAATTATGCACTTGTAACCCTGTAAAAACTAGTCGCAATATACCGCTGGACTAGAGAGATCTTCAATTAAGCTCGATCGGTTGAGCGTAAGACTAGTAAGCCAGAGGTCCCGGGTTCAATCCCTAGCTGAGGCAGTGATATAAATTTAATTAATCATGCGCTCTGTTACATTGGCCCATGTAGGGACCTGGGGAAAATAATCAGGATTGCTCCACAAGCATCACTGTTACTCCTGTAAACTCGAGGACGACTTCTTTCCTGGAGGGGAAGTATGTAACCCTGGTAAATACCAGCCGCAATATACCGCTCGGCTAGAGAGATCTTCTCTATAGCTCGATTGGTTGAGCGTAAGACTTGTAAGCCAGAGGTCCTGGGTTCGATCCCTAGCGGAGACAGTGATTTAAATCTAATTAGTCATGCGGTCTGTTACACACTCACAGTATTCTAATCAATAAATTAGTGACATGCCATCTAAGATTTTAAAATGTCATATATGATGTAAAAATCCTGTGTCCAAAATTTACGGGTTCACAAAGTGGGCAAAATCAACCAGTCTTCAGCCTATATATGGATTATGAAATATCCAATCTGTCATTTTGAGTTTGTTATAAAACATTGAATAATTATTCAGTAATCATTTCATTATTACTGATAATCAATTTTATATATTAGACCAGATAAGCAAGTTATCTCCCTTAAATATCTTTGCCAGATCACAAATAAGGTAAGTAGCAAGTTTTAAATGAATTTGAGCTAAAATTTATGTAAATGAAGCTTAATCAAGTGTAAACAATCATGTTTTCTTTTAAATCAATTTTTTTCAACCTCTTATGAGGCAACAGTGTACACCAGTTAGGCAGGTTTCTGAAAAATAAGTGGTATATCTTAGTTAAGGCCGGGTAGTAGTTGGTGACTACCTCAATGAACAACATGCAGGAGGCCTTTTGCATGTCATCCAGGACACAACCAAAACAACACTGAAAATAAATGACATGTCTTACTCTTAACTATGTTTGTGTTGTTATGTTTGCTGGGATTATCAACCCGTGAACAGCCATTCATTTTGAGGTAGGGTCTCCTTGTAGTAGCTTGTGACTACCTCACTTAAGAACATACAGTATAGGAGGCCTTTCACATGCTATCAAGAGCATATTGTTTTCACATGTAAATAAAAAGTTGAAATATGTTGGTATGGTACAGTATTGCAGGTAAAAATATTTGAAAATTTACTCTTGTTTACCTGTTTGTTGATGACATTTTGAATCAGAATATTTTGTAAAAGAGTCATAATTTAATATTGGTAATTCTTAAAGTTTGTCGAGTAATATTCTATAATATCTTTTGCAATAAGTTGAAATTGATTTCAAAAGCCAAAACAATACACTACATGTTTCCACACCTAAAGTAACTGAGTTTAACTTAATGCAACATAATAATTCACAATATTTTAGCATAAATTTGTCAGAACAGCTTTCTCGCACATTGTTTTCTTCGGTGTATGAGAGCGAAAGGTTTAAATATGTAGGTATGGTATATATGAGGCAAAGATATTTGAAAATCCAATAATTTTCCTGTGTGCAGATGACATTTCGAAGACTATTTTGTAAAATTGTAATGGTTGAATTCTGGTTACTCTGATTTTGTCAAATAATTTTCTATAATACCATTTATAATAAGTTGAAATGAATTTTAAATCAAAATATTACAAAAAAAATAACATAACATGTTTTCACACCAAAATTAACTTAATTTAACTTAATTCGACATGATAATTGACAATATTTTAGCATAAATTTGTCAGAACAGCTTTCTCGCACATTGTTTTCTTCGGTGTATGCGAGCGAAAGGTTTAAATATGTTGGTATGGTATTTGAGGCAAAGATATTTGAAAATTCACAAATTTTCGTGTGTGCAGGTGACATTTCGAAGAATATTTTGCAAAATTGTGAGAGCTGAATTCTGGTAACACTGATATTGTCAAATAATTTTCTATAATGCCTTTTCTAATAAGTTGAAATGAACTTTCAGTCAAGATATTAAAAAAAGCTACTGTACATAACATGTTTTCCCACCCAAAATTAACTTAATTTAACTTAATCAGATAATGCAATCATAATAATTGACAATATCTTAGCATAAATTTGTCAGAACAGCTTTTTTTGTATTTTACTTCTCTTCGGTGTATGCAAGCGAACGATTTAAATATGTTGTATGGTATTTGAAACAATGAATTTGAAAATTTACTATATATATTAATTTTGTTTATTTACATTTACATGTATGCAAAAGATGATATGATTTAACCTGTCCAAAGGCATAGTCTCAATCAAGGGCATGTTACAGACTTTAATTTTGAGTTACAAGCATTTGAATATAATAGATCAGAATACTATTTCATTAAACATTTCAAAAATGAACTAATTGAAAAAAAAGTTGCTGATAATATGAGGTGAACCAAATAATTCAAATAGTTTGAACTGGCCTTTCAAATTGTAAAATGCTACACAGGCTGACATTATTCAATATTTTATTCAGAAATCTATTCCAAATCTTGAAATTTTCATTTTTAATCTATTGATATGATGTAGGCCTACTGCAGTATTGTACTGTACTGTAGTGTAGTGAGGAAGTTTCCAGTCCCGCAGTGTAGGTGGTTCAATTTAAATAGTTCTACAAAATTAAATGAAATCCAAGTCACATTTAAGTCGCCGTTCTACAAATGCTTGTATTTTTTTATAATGTTCATGGGTAATGCTAGTCTTTCTTGTGAGAGTACGTAGCAATGCAAGACGTGCCCGAGTAAGGCATCCCTTCTCCTCGGGGACTCTAGTAAGTCTACGTCAGTAAATCATCGGTAAAAATCGAGATTTATGTTATTTCTCTTTTCACAAATTAATTCATATATCAGAAAAGTTGCAATGAAATAGCCTTGGGTGTGGTCATTCACGAGATAGTATCCCAGAGAACACGGTTCTGTGTACATTTGTCACTTCAATCTGGAGATTCCCGTTGTTATTTTTAGACGTAAACAATCACATAACGAATCTAGCTACAAACAAATACGGTACACAGACTACCCAAATTAAACAATTAGTTAACTTCGAAGACAAAGTATCACTACATTAAATATCAAATAAACGGGGACTGTTCTCCGTGCATATTTACCGTCGTCTGTTTCATCAAACGTCAACAAACACTTTTACTTACCGTCAGCGTTAGACCTCCGAGGCTTCGGGAATTTGCTTGACATTCTGAACGCTGGGTTGATTTTTCGCATGCATGTTTGTGATCGCTGACAAAGTATCTATATCCTGGAGCATTGCCTCTGATGTTGAAAAATAGCAATATATACTGGCAATAACAGTAAAATTCATCTGAACCCAGCTTACCGAGCAGTTCAATCAGGCAGGCGGCTTGCACAACACACTTGGTGACGTCACTGACGTCACATCCGGAATAGACTCGGCTCTGGAATGTGTTCTAGAATGTTCTAGAACATTCCATGACACGTCTGATAAATACGACCCTTTTTCAAAACCCTATTGTGGCCGTTTTATGACAGTTATCGAAAAACCAAAGATACTGTTTTCTTCAGAATTACTTCTACTTGCTACATTTGGATAGTCATTTCGTCAGATTTAAGATTAAACTCTCCAGGTCGAGTTATACAGTAACCAACAGTCAAAGTGTCGATTTTGGCCTGTTTGGCCCCAAATATCTCGACAACTAGATTTTTCCCAGATATACCGAATATGTCAGGACGTAGATCACACCGAGTTTTATAAATGTGGAAAGTTTCATTAAAAAATTAAGTAGCGTTTTATTTGCACCCAAAGCGCAGTAATACGCTGCTAAGTAGCCAAAAGTAGCCGTGTCTACATTCCGTTCCGTAAGGAACGATAACTCTGTTATCGCCTCCTTACTGCACTTCATTCCATATGTAGGAAAATAAATGTTTTGATTGAGATGGACAGATAGAAGGGTTCAAATAGAGAAAAAAATCACCTGAAATTGGGTTGGAAATGCTTTTTGATGGCCGTGAGGTTACCCAGTACTGACCAAATCTGTCGTCATGATCATGGAAAACAGATTCTTAGTGGGATTTTCCTAAAAAGCATTTTGCCTGCTGCAAGTCTTTGTCGTGAAATGACCGTTTACGACCATGGGACTCATTTTACATGAAATACATCGAAGTGATTCCTTCACATGGGTTGGAAAATTGCCATGAAACAAACCAGTTCAATAACCATTCCGATTTTTTGGCATGTATAGATACGGTAACAAAATTAATCCTACATTGAGCAAAACTATTTTGTAGCTCATTCCAAAACTCGAACAATATCACGGTTTTACAAAAATTCTATCTAATTACTCCACAGCATGGGGTGTACAAATTCCAATTAGTGTCTCCTTCACCCCATATTTGTGTTATGATCAACAGATAAACCCTATCTTTTGATAATGAACCGCAAGGTAATACAAAAATTAGCTTTTATGTACTAAACACATGGATTACTCGATTGTTTTTTTCCACACAATCATCAAAGGCCTATATTTCCAAAACAGTTAAACGAAGAAAAGGTTTTCTAATTGGCTATCTAATTCGTTTTAACATGAAACAAATACTTATAATGACTCCTCGGTACTAAGATATACTATTTGTATAGCTGCAGTAGTACTGACAAAGGACATTACAGTAAATATATACAAGTAAATACGAGTTTTGTTTTTAAGGAAGAGTATTCTGAAGCTGAAGGCAATAATTTCTTTAATACATGTCGTTGGTTCTGCTCCTTAGGGCAGCAAACGGAGCACCAATTTGGCTAAAGGTTAGCTTTAAAACGCTACTCCTCCTGTATTTCAGTCAAATTGGGTCTGAAACATAACCTGGGAGTGACAATCATTTGTTAGATAACTAAGGTTTGTTTGGCATCTGGTGAGGGAAGAATAGGCCTCAAAAGTAACATGTGACCCGTTTTTGTACTTCTGTGGTTGTGAGTCGTCTGTCTGTTATTTGTCTGTTTGTTAACCTCTCTTCAATAACCCATGAAATAATTGTAATGAAAGTTTGCAGAAACCTGTCTAGGCACAGGTCAACCAGAATTATATAGCCCATATACTCCATGGCGTATGGGTTGGGGTCGAAAAGGGACAAGTTGAGTGAAATTTTAAAAATCATCTCCTCTAGAAACAGATATATTAGAATCAAATACTCTTCGTTGACTGAAAGGTCAAATGCTTACCCAGGTTGTGACTTTTATGACCTGGGGTATCTACCCTGATTTCCCTGGGGAGGGGGTCAACTTTGCTATGGTTTATAAAGGAAAATACATGTTTTTATCAATATGTGTTTAATTTAGATTGGAATTAATTCAAACTTGTGAGATGTATTAGTAGGGAATATCAGTGTGACGATATACACATATTTTCCCTTGCTGAACTCTATGGATTACCAAAAATTTTATGACACTGGACTATCATAATTCTCCCAGGGGAGGGGCTTACTTTACTATAGTTGTTACATAGGGTGTTCTTCCAAAGAATTCATTGGACAAATTCTGATTTGTCCCATAATTGGCCACATTCCAACATTAAACATGTGCTTATAAAGAGTCCGATGTACTATGATATGCTAATTGTGTAGCTGCGGTAGTACTGCCAAAGTTAGGACAAATACAGATCACAAGTTTTGTGTTTAAGAATATTGGATCCTGATTGACCAGGGAATTTATCGCCGTGAAGTTGTTCTTTATCAACAGAGTTTTGTCAGAAATAAAAAGACATAGAAGATTCAGAGGAGGTAATTGGTGGAGTTTTATTCGAAGAGGTAATTCGATTTAATTTGTTATATATACAATTGAAATGTAATAAGTACAAAAACCTAGCGGTAGGATTCGAAGTTTGAACACCTTTCAACAGATATCATGTTCTATGTTTTAAGGTCATATCATCCGAAGGGTTGAAATGACCCAAAGTCGTCATCCTTCGATCGTCGCCTCACGCCTTCCTTAAACATTCCCTTCAAAAACGCTTCTTCTGAAAGCAGAAAAGCCGGTTTCAACCGAATTAGGTATAAAACAGAGTGGAATCATTTCCTAGGTAACACCAGTTCGACTGCTGAGGACAGAAGAGACAGAAACGTGGAACATTTTCTTTTAAACACTAAGTCAACATTTGATTACTTAGTATTTGAACGCCATGCCATTTGAATACCCGAGTGTATTACAGCCAAATGTATCTGAAACATCGCTTCGTATATTTCATAGTTTGTTTGAGTATGATTCGACCACTGGGCATAGATGGTCAATGCCGAAAAGGTGAATTATTTTACTTCTCATTTATGTCTGTATATATTTCAGCTAAAACTTGGTATACACATCATTTTAGAAAGGCTTTAATAATGTCTTTGATAAGAGAAGCCCGTTCGACCCTTTGGAACAGCGCCCCTTAAGTGTCACTTTGCAAAACGCTACTCTTCGAGGATTACTTCCAAATTGGTTTGAAACATTTTCACTGTAAGATATAAATATATTCCATAAATATCTGTTAAATATTATTCAATAGATATGTATACGGTTACAAACATAAGGATTAAGCACATTAGAAAACCTTAATAATATCGCGACTATAAATAAAACTTGTCTAATTACACCAAAATAAAATGGTCTCTCCACTGTTGCCTCCCTTTGTTGAACAGACAAACCATGATCATGCACATCAAACATTACAAAAGCATGAATAGGTCAAATACTTTTCATTGTAAATTGCATGTATGTGGAACTCTTCGGTTTAAATACCGATAGGTAATCATAATGTTCTTGTGTAACATGAATGGATAGTGTTAGTTTATATTAGTCAGTTAGTTATAGTATACCTCGTGTCGTTAGTAATATACCGAAAGTCTACTTACTTCCGCATTTATATTATTCCGTAAAGATATCGCTCATTGGTTGATACTATTTATTGTTGCTATGGGGTATAAAAAGCGGGTGCATATGAAATTCGTCAGCAAGACGGATGCGTTGAGTCGCACAGGCCAGCTCAATTCTCTTTCTTTTTTCTCATGTAGGACTTATATATCATAGGCTATTTTATAGTTAGGTTATATTCTGTGGAACCGGGGATGGTGGCATTACACATATACATGATGTACTTCAGTAGGCGAAAACCATGGTTGGGAGGGGCAGTCGAAAGGTATGGAAATATTTTAACTATAAATTGAATTAGAGTATTTTACCATAATTACTGAAATATCCAGATGAGCGATGCTGGCCCTCTGGGCCTTTTGTTACAGTATATTCCTACTAAAATTGCGACCGTCGTTTGTCTCGACGTGGGTCGAGCTTTGGCTTATCAAAACAATGACCCGATTCTGCGATGATATGGGCATGAGTTTTGGGCATATTTTATTGAGTATTTTGACATAACCCCAGTAGCTGAGTGGCGGGACCACAAATGGTCAGCTATGCTGGTGTAACGAGTGTCAAAAATAAATGTCATGCTGTTCACAAGAAAATAAATGTCATGCGATCGAATAGAAGTCGTTCTTTCTCTTGCATTATATTAACTAAAAAATCTGTTACAATAATGTTGGTTTTAATGTTTGCAGGACAATGTTGAGGACACTGGTAATTGACAATTTTGTGGAATTTCGAACGACGCAGATTCTAAAATTTGAGGAGGGGCCTAATTTTCTAGTTGGGCCCAATTCGACTGGGAAAACAGCACTTTTTGAACTTACTAGAAGATGCTTATCGCGAAAAAGTAATCCAAAGATTTCTTACATACCGGAAGAATCCAAACCAGCTTTTGTGATATGCAAATATAAACTTAACGAGGACGTAGCGAAGACGATAAGCGAAATTATTAATGGTGCAAATGATTCTCCATTGCCTTCGTCGCCAACAGGTTCCGTGGACCGACCAAATGGATTATTGTATTCATGCTGTTTTGTAGATGAAAAGCAGCTGTTTAAATTGGTCTGTGTGAACGACAATCAACAGGATGCTGAAAATACACGTGTATACATAGCGCGTTACGCACTGAATGACAACATAATTCAGCAATCAGAAGTAAGTCTTCACAGTACAACTCCAAAGTTCGCGGAAACAATTTTTAAGCATTTGGTTAAGTGTGAAGACCCAAGAGAAGAGAGTCAAGAGGAGGCAGTAAGTCTGATCAAATTCATGAAGAAACACACAGAAGTAATACATGTGGAAACAGACAGAAACACAATTATTGAAAATATTCTGCGACATCTTGAGAAGGTTGTAGTGGTTACTTTCCCTGTTCGAGGCTATGGACCCCTGCAGTGGAACCAGAATCCTGAAACTGGGATAATCGATGGCGGCTATGGAAAGTACAAGAATGCATCCGATGCAGCTGTCATACTACAGGAGCTACTCAAGTCAGAAGATGTGGACACTGAAGAGGCAGATAAGACATTCACTGAAATAACCATTCCTAATAAATTCGTGTTTGAAAAGAAACAAAGACAGCAAAACGGGAATGCATCAAGTTTCAGTGAGGAATACGAGCACGAGTTCGACATAGTCGTGCAAAAAAAACGATTGCCCTGTTGAATTGATGACAGTTCCCGAGGGTATTCTGGAGGCACGCCATTTCAGTTTAATACTTGCTCATAAGAAGTATCAAACGATTTGTCTCGAGGAACCTGGTCGCGGTATGCATCCTCCAATGGTGAAAAGAATGCGTGATTTGCTGCTTCGTAAACAAAAGAACAAAACTGTTATAGTTATTTCACACAAACCAAGCATGTTTGATTTCTGGGCCTTTGACCGATTGTTTGTAAGCAGAAACGACACTCCAAGTGTCGTCGATTCTGCTCCAAGAAACGACACTCCAAGTGTCGTCGATTCTGCTCCAAGGAACGACACTCCAAGTCACAGTGTCCGTAGACTTGATAGCAGAGTGATACGGCGTTATCAAGAAGAATCTTTCAAGCAAATGCTTTTCTCGTCCTCGGTTTTATTTGTAGAAGGTCCGACGGACCGGGTGGTGTTGGGAGCAGTTTTTGACGAGATTATAGGAAAAGATTTAGACGGCTTCGACAATGGTACCAAAGCTGAACTACAACAATTACAACGATTAATTGCAGAAACAAGCATGATTGAGATCGGCGGCGCCACTGGCTACAATTCATACAAACAACTTTCCGATCAAATATCTATAAATTTTAAGCATTGGTTTCTTTTTGACAAAGATTCGATATTTATCTCAAAACCAGAGGTGCATTTAGATTTAGGTGGAGTAACAAAATATTCAGATGCCAGAAAAAAAGCCCTCAGAGCTTGTATGAAGTCAGATAATGAAGAAATGGATACACTTCTGAACCACGATGTGACAGATCAAACAAACCCAGGGAAAAGAAAACTGAAGAACTATCTACAGCTTAGTCAAGATGAACCACCACCAGCAATAAAGAGAGCCATACTGAGAAAAATTTATCTTCCAAAGCAAGGCGATGACTATGAAATCAAAGGCAAACACATTCCCACTACATTTGATCTGAGAGAAGATGACCCCTGTAAACAAGAGACGTATTTACACCGACAGATATTCACGTGGAAGACAGGAAATCTTGAAGATGTCATCGTGACAAGCATTATTGACATGGAGAATGAGGACGGGATGGAGCTTCTTCGTAAGATTGTACCGGAGACAGATCAAAAGGGTAAAGACACATTAAAGAAAGGATTAATGGAAATGGACAAAAACACGTCACAAGAACTGGCACGTCACCTACTGCTATTTGATGAAATCAAAAATCTTTTAAAATTCTTGCGGTATGGATGTCTTGAACCCCCACAAAGCTATTTTGATTCATTTTTTGGCAATAGCCACTCTACAATTATTTATCATCGACAAAATCCGAACTAGTAATCACGGATCGGTAAAGACGACAACTCTGCTCTTTTCACTTACGAGTAACATGTGTAACACATCAGTTGAGTGTGTAGACGGACACCGACTGCAAAAGGCAGTAATAATTGATGTTCGTAAACTATAATTGGAAGTTCAAAACCACTCTATAACTTGTTTCAGAATAGGTTTTGTCAATTTCATTTAACAAATGAGAATTAAATGTATGCATAATACATTTGTTGGAAATGCAAGTTGCCATAGAAACGTGCACTCAGCAGTTTATGTACATTATGTACCTGTCGATATCATATGGTGTTTGAGTACCTTTGTATTGTAATATCGTACACCAACTGAGGAATGTAGGTTATTATAGCAACTTGCATTTTAAACAACTATACTTCATAGAGTTATGGAAAATAATTTTCTAAATTTGACTTCCCAAGAGTTTTCCTATAGGTACCGAGTTAGAGTCGAAAGTAACGTCATTTAGCGAAGGTAGATTTGTAATGGAGCAAACCTTTTGCCTCGTGCAACGTGGCCAGATTCAGACGCCGAAAAAGGGATACTTCGGAAGGCGGCTGGGGGACAGAGAAATAAAATAATACGTATCATGGATACTTTGGAAAGTGGCAAAGGGACAGCGAAATAAACTTATGCGTATTGCGGATACTTAGAAGGTTGCTGGGGGACAGAAACAAACGTATATGTATAATGGATACATTGGAAGGTGGTTGGGTGGCAGCGAAACAAACTTGCAAGTACATGTCGCGGATACTTCGGAAAGTGACAATTGAGCAGTAAAATAAAACGCGTTTTTTTTTTTTTATTTCAAAAGCTCATTTTATTAACGATGAGAAGTTTCCGTAGGCTCCATTTTGTAGGGGAAGTGTGGGCAAGTGGTTAGGAAGGGAGGGATGAGATTCGAACCAGCGAGATCGATACTGAATGGGGTCAATATTAAATTCAGCAGAGTACAAAATGATTGCGGAATTAATTTAGATTTGGACACTTTCAAAGATGAGTATGAGAAAGTTGATGACAATTCATAAATTGTATGTTTCTTATGATCATTATGAATGCAGATTATTGTTAAGGAAATGTTTTTTTTTTTTTTTAAACTTTTTACTTTGTTTCATCCCGTATGTCAGTTGATATCTCGCGAGTATTGTTTTAACATGTTTGCTTGACATGGGAATTGCTGGCTGTTATGCTGGATAAGGTGACCCAAATACCTGATCTTTTGGAAGGATCTCGATTAATGAATACAGACAAGACTTATAAAAGGGAGTTTACTCCGCGGAAAAAGTGGGCTGTGAGGGTAAGGGTACACCTTATCAGTAAAAACCTTTACCTGTACCAATTAATCACAAACACCGTGGATTGAACCAGTAGTTTAAACTTTTTACGGTTTAAAGTAATTTAATTAGATATTCTGATTCTTGATTTTAGAGATTATTATCAAAACAATCTAGAGGAAGGTAAAAATAATTCAGGCCCGTGGAAAAGTTACCAGTTTTACGATGAAGTAGATGAAAGCTAGCAATGCCTGTTGTAAAGGAGGAAGTAAGTAACATTTAGAAAGGCCTGTTATAAAGGAGGAGGTACGTAACAGATAGCCAGGCCTGTTGTAAAGGAGGAGGTAATTAACAGATAGTCAGGCCTGTTGTAAAGGAGAAAGTTAGTGACAGTTAACCAGACCTGCAGTAAAGGAGAAAGTTAGTGACAGTTAACCAGACCTGTAGTATAGGAGGAAGTTAGTGACAATTAATCAGACTTGTAGTAAAGGAGGAAGTTAGTGACAGTTAACCAGACCTGTTATAAAGGAGAAAGTTAGTGACAGTTAACAAGGCCTGTAGTAAAGGAGGAAGTTAGTGACAGTTAACCAGACCTGTTATAAAGGAGAAAGTTAGTGACAGTTAACAAGGCCTGTAGTAAAGGAGGAAGTTAGTGACAGTTAACCAGACCTGTGGTAAAGGAGGAAGTTAATGACAATTAACCAGACCTGTTATAAAGGAGAAAGTTAGTGACAGTTAACCAGACCTGTGGTAAAGGAGGAAGTTAGTGACAGTTAACTAGGCCTGTGGTAAAGAAAGCAGTAGGTAAATGTCTGGTATGTAACGTCAAAAAATTAAAGTAGCCCAACGAAATGACTGCCCTAGTTCATTTTGTCCTTCATATAGTAAACATATCGAAATGTATGGGTTCTCAATTAAATGTTTTAAAAGTTAATAAAGTTCCGTTGATGTGAATCTTAGAATTAAAAAAAATATGATCCTATGTTGATGTAATTTTAATAATAATGATAATGACACATTTATATCTTTGATCATAAAGGTAATGTTTTTAATAGAAGTGCGTGTGAAGTAATGTGTGTGAGGATGTGAGTGTGTGAGTGTGTGTGTTATGGGAGGATAGTAATGATAATAATTATATACTTATACATTTTACACAATGAATTAGAAACCATTTCACTGATACAATGCCTAATATCTATAGAATTCGTAAACTGCATTACACGGATTAATTAAAACACATTGACATGAAAATGGGTCACATGCCCTCCGTGGGAGGCGTCTTGTTTCTTCTATGTATTATTTTTTATTTTATATTTTTAAATACATTCATCGAATATAATACAATCATCATTCTGGTTTCTATTTTCTTAATGCTTAAGCCTAAATGTAATAACGGTTTTTTTCTATTCTTCCAATTCTTTATTATTCATCGCTTGTTTTAATAACTATGAATTATTATACTATTTCCACTGAATAAGTGAAGTAGTTGCAAAATGAGTACACTTGATTTTATATAAAACACTTGTATTTAACGAAATGTTCATAAGTTTGCACACACTACATACATACGTATACTAAACTTGAGCCGCCTATAGCGGATCTCAAATCGGAGCACTTCAGCACTACAAGTGAAAGTGACGTAACTTGTACGTGCTGCTAGAATGATGACATTTTGAATGAAGAGATGCAACATTCGTAATTTAGATGAAACACTTATTTGATGGTAATATTGTTAATATTCATGATTTGTTACCTGATGATGACATATTTTCCGCGAGTAATTGTTTGAAAAATATTGAATCAGATGATATTCAAAAAGTGTATTTTTGTTTAAAAAAACAATTATCAGGAAATACTTCCTGATTTTTCAGTGTTTTTCCCAATTTTTAATGTGTGCTGCAATCAAATCAAATGAATTTGAACTGTTTAGATTGTTGGAGTCCAACAATTTACTTTTGTTCATTTTATTGAAAATTTCTTTACAACAATACATGATATATATATACTTGAAAATCAAAATGACCAAACTCCCAAAAATCCAATTCTGTATTACTCAGTGAAAAGAAAAAAGCCACGGACCAATACATTTCTCTCACTCCCTCCAACACATCTCGTCATTACTCAAGGTAACAAACGACAGTCCTGTGTACTTCTCTCTCTACCTCATACACACATCTACATTACTCAACGTTAACGCACGAAACCCAATGCCGTTTAATGTTCAGAATATAATCAATTCATTCTCGAGGCTCAGAATATGTTGTATTTGTTTTATTGTTTGTCGGTAGAGTGTGTTTAATAAATCGCAATGACATGTGCCCGATCCCTTTGTCTCTTTATTTGATAAGGAAACAATCTAATGGTTCTGTGAAATGTAAGTTTAACATGTCTTAAAACATGACGGATACATACCCTTCTGTCGTCTCATCTCTACATTACTCAGGGAATCAATAACAGTTTATATTTACCTACCTGACATTGATACTATTGATTGTGTTACGTCATATTGCTGTTAAGACGACATAATATGCCTACACTTGATAATATGTATAGCCATAGTAAATCTTTTATATATATTTAGGCAGCATATGGACGAGTTACAAACACACTAAACACCATCGAGATTAAGGAAGATTGTTCATAAGTATTGTAGGATTACATCAGGACAGGGTGACCAGGAAAGATAACGTCGTGTCTTGTCATAGGTGAATAATTATGTATGACTTGTACCTATAGATTTGGGGTAAGTTAATCAGTTATTTCTTTGATGTTTATATAAATCCATCAGGCAGTATTGATTATAATGGTACATATTTGTAATATTATATGGAGTTAGGTAACCGTGATAGATCTACATTGTAAACCTAACTGACGAGACATGTAACCGTGATAGATCCACATTGTACAACCTTACTGACGAGACACGTTTCCGTGGTAGATCCATATTGTACAACCTTACTGACGAGACATGTATCCGCGGTAGATCCACATTGTAAACCTAACTGAATAGACATGTAACAGTGATAGATCCACATTGTACAACCTTACTGACGAGACATGTAACAGTGATAGATCCACATTGTACAACCTTACTGACGAAACATGTTTCCGTGATAGATCCACATTGTACAACCTTACTGACGAGACATGCTCCGTGATAGATCCACATTGTACAAACTTACTGACGAGACAAGTATCCGCGGAAGATCCACATTGTAAACCTAACTGACGAGACATGTAACCGTGACAGATCCACATTGTAAACCTAACTGACGAGACATGTAACAGTGATAGATCCACATTGTACAACCTTTCTGACGAGACATGTATCCGTGATAGATCCACATTGTACAACCTTACTGACGAGACACGTTTCCGTGATAGATCCACATTGTACAACCTTACTGACGAGACATGTATCCGTGATAGATCCACATTGTACAAACTTACTGACGAGACATGTATCCGCGGAAGATCCACATTGTACAACCTTTCTGACGAGACATGTAACCGTGATAGATCCACATTGTAAACCTAACTGACGAGACATGTAACAGTGATATATCCACATTGTACAACCTTACTGACGAGACACGTTTCCGTGGTACATGTAGATCCATATTGTACAACCTTACTGACGAGACATGTATCCGCGGTAGATCCACATTGTACAACCTTACTGACGAGACATGTAACCGTGATAGTAGATCCACATTGTAAAACCGTACTGACGAGACATGTATTCGTGATAGATCCACATTGTAAACCTAACTGAATAGACATGTAACAGTGATAGATCCACATTGTACAACCTTACTGACGAGACATGTAACAGTGATATATCCACATTGTACAACCTTACTGACGAGACATGTATCCGTGGTAGATCCACATTGTAAACCTAACTGACGAGACATGTAACAGTGATAGATCCACATTGTACAACCTTACTGACGAGACATGTTTCCGTGATAGATCCACATTGTACAGCCTTACTGACGAAACATGTTTTCGTCGTAGATCCACATTGTACAACCTTACTGACGAGACACGTTTCCGTGGTAGATCCATATTGTACAACCTTACTGACGAGACATGTATCCGCGGTAGATCCACATTGTACAACCTTACTGACGAGACATGTAACCGTGATAGATCCACATTGTACAACCTTACTGACGAGACATGTAACAGTGATAGATCCACATTGTAAACCTAACTGAATAGACATGTAACCGTGATAGATCCACATTGTAAACCTAACTGACGAGACATGTAACAGTGATAGATCCACATTGTACAACCTTACTGACGAGACATGTTTCCGTGATAGATCCACATTGTAAGCCTTACTGACGAGACATGTTTCCGTGGTAGATCCACATTGTACAACCTTACTGACGAGACACGTTTCCGTGGTAGATCCATATTGTACAACCTTACTGACGAGACATGTATCCGCGGTAGATCCACATTGTACAACCTTACTGACGAGACATGTAACCGTGATAGATCCACATTGTAAAACCGTACTGACGAGACATGTATCCGTGATAGATCCACATTGTAAACCTAACTGAATAGACATGTAACAGTGATAGATCCACATTGTACAACCTTACTGACGAGACATGCTCCGTGATAGATCCACATTGTACAAACTTACTGACGAGACATGTAACCGTGATAGTTCCACATTGTACAACCTTACTGACGAAACAAGTATCCGTGATAGATCCACATTGTACAACCTTACTGACGAGACATGTATCCGTGATAGATCCACATTGTACAACCTTACTGACGTGACATGTAACAGTGATAGAACCACATTGTACAACCTTACTGACGAGACATGTTTCCGTGATAGATCCACATTGTAAACCTAACTGAATAGACATGTAACAGTGATAGATCCACATTGTACAACCTTACTGACGAGACATGCTCCGTGATAGATCCACATTGTACAAACTTACTGACGAGACATGTAACCGTGATAGTTCCACATTGTACAACCTTACTGACGAAACAAGTATCCGTGATAGATCCACATTGTACAACCTTACTGACGAGACATGTATCCGTGATAGATCCACATTGTACAACCTTACTGACGTGACATGTAACAGTGATAGAACCACATTGTACAACCTTACTGACGAGACATGTTTCCGTGGTAGATCCACATTGTACAACCTTATTGACGAGACATATTTCCGTGGTAGATCCACATTGTACAACCTTACTGACGAGACATGTATCCGTGGTAGATCTACATTGTAAAACCTTACTGACGATACATGTACCCGTGATAGTTCCACATTGTACAAACTTACTGACGAGATATGTACCCGTAGTAGATCAACATTGTACAACTTTACTGACGAGACATGTATATGTGGTAGATTCACTTTGTCATATGTGTAATATTATGTATGACCTGTACTTACAGGTTTGTGTAAGTTGATTATTTATTTCTTTGATGGTTTATACACATCCATCAGGCAGTATGGATTTATTGGTAAGATTTGAAATATTATATGGAGGTAGGTAACCGTGACAGATCCACATTGTAAACCTTTCTGAAAAGGATAATATTTTTCCTACTGTTGTCTTAATGAACCACAAGTAGTTTTCAAGGCGCAAATATGAAATGCCTCGTGGCCGCGTATTCCAAATAAGGGCGGATTTTTTTTTGCACTGACGTCGTCTTTGCACATGGGTCCTGAAACATGAACTCGTTCGAGATATTATCATGATTCACCATTATATAAAGTTTGATCAAAGTCTGAAGTCATTAGAGCGCCGAAACACGGTGATTACACGACCTACGAACGAAACGTTATTCCCTCTCCTCGCCTTCGTCGCGAGGATCGCGAGGGGATAACAAAGTTTGAAAATTGCAATCTGCAAGGCGATCATGATCTCAGTCATCTAAATTGTGTATTATAAACTGACGTTTGATGTGGATTTAACTGAATGTTAATACATTTTAATTATCTTCTATCTGTGCAAATTTAATTGGAAACCTTTATCTCCTTTTGAGTAATTGTCTTCATCTTGTATGATTGAGTAAATAGAGACAGATCTGCAAAACTCCAAAATATCCTGGATTGTGAGCATATCTCACTATAGTATATTTGGTATGTTTGACATTGAAGAAATGGGAATGTAGAAGAGATTTAGTTCCTGGGCGTGTATATGATTTGTACTAATGGGATAGTTTAAAAATCATTATGGGTACCGCTAACATGAACCGAATAGGATTTATAAATTATAAAATGAAAAATGCGAGATGACAACATATACTAGATATTAGATGAAGGGATTGTACAACAAGGTGGGAGTCATTATGGCATCTGTGTATGTCCCGGGAATTTGTCACGTTCTACTTTTTCATCAGGATTAAGTTTGCGAACGAGAAAACTTTTCTTTATCAATTTATAGATTGATAAATTTATAAATGTTGTCATGTACAGTATAATGATGTTACTCCTTATTTGATAAATCACAAAGGGCATTTTTGATGTCGGTCATATTGAGTTTATAATGCATCCAGCTCTGTTTTTTTAGTTGCATAATTCGTGTACCAACTTATAGTGTATGTTTTTTCAAAATCCAAATTTGAAATGTATTATTTATCACGTTAAAAACTAAAGCAATGAATGTGACAAAGTGATTCACAGTTAAAATATGTTTGATGTTTTAAAATAGCAAATATTCGCCTGTAGTGTAGATATTTCGTTTAACATATCATTATAATGTTATTTTGCTGCTGAAAGTTATCTTCTTTCTCTGGTTACATCTGCTTTGTTGATATAAGCTAGCGTTAAACTCCAAACGTACTGAGCGCTAACCAAATCGAATAAAAATGATATATCAATACATCAATGAGAGAGATGTAGGAGAAGAACCCTTTTCATGACAAGTCCCGTTTAAAGTTAATGTATTTATTGATTCTGAATTATTTAAAAATATAAACCGACCATGGACGTTGTGGTAATCAATATTAAGTCGCTGTAAAATTGTTAAAATACCTATTTTTCTACGAAATGCACATTTCTCTTCCTTTAGCTTTTGTTAATATCAATACAGAATAGTAGGGGCAGATATATCGATATCTGATGATTCAGTTATTTATTGATATTGATGAGCTGTATATGCGGATGAAATGCATCATAACTGTTGCTAATGGAGTAGTGAAAGGAAAGATTGTTGAACTGACATGTTTAAAATATAATAAAACTTAGGTAGAACAAGTCATTTCTAAAATGTTTAAGACAATGATTACCACTGAACTCCGTATCGTTTGAAATGCATTTTGTCAACATATATATATAATATAACTATTATCTACAAGACACAATCATACACTGGAGTATCTTTTTTTGAAAATAAGTCCATTAATTGTGAACAATATGTAACAACTAACGAACCGCTCAAGTTTATATCATGAATCCTGATGTATAATGCAGTAATATCACAAGACATACAGTAAAACCCTCAACACTAACAAATTAGTACTCTTTATTCATGTACGTGTCAGAGTAAGTCACTCACCACTAACAAATTAGTACTCTCTATACATGTACGTGTCACAGTAAGTCACTCACCACTAACAAATTAGTACTCTCTATACATGTACGTGTCACAGTAAGTCACTCACCACTAACAAATTAGTACTCTCTATACATGTACATGTCACAGTAAGTCACTCACCACTAACAAATTAGTACTCTCTATACATGTACGTGTCACATTAACAGACCAAACAACTGCAGTGCTTCTTAAAACCTTGCTACTTATCCACCAACACTTTATGTACTATTTCAAAATAAATCATAAAGAAGGCCAAGTTGAGTTACTTAGCTCATTTGAAGAGTTTTCTGTATGAATATCAATTCAATTTATTATTTTGTCAGCATCTTCTCCTCCATTTGCAAATTCATGTCCGTTCTGCCCTTAGATTACGTGACATGATCTGTAAGAATGGTGGTGTGTTTATCAAGGTAGGACAGCATGTTGGCACCCGTGGCTACTGTAAATTTCGTGGTTTATGCAGGTTTATGATTTTTCATCAAAAACTCTTTAAAAAAGATTTACGCATCATCATATGAAACATGCGAGATGACAACATTTAATAAATATTTGATAAAAGGGATGTCACAACGGTTTGGGAGTGAGTGTGGCTTCTGTGTATGTCCAGGGAATTTGTTACATTCTACTTTTGCATTAAGATTATTTTTACAAACGAGAGAGCTTTTCTTTATAGATTGGTTTTGGAATCGTTTGTCATGTACAGTATAATTGATTTTAACAAATTATCACATAAACCGCACAATGAAATTGTTTGATTACTTTATATATATAGCTCTATGTTGTGAAGTTCCTGTACCATCTTACAGTGTATATTTTGTCTCAGTCCAATTTGAAATATATTACTGTATCTATAATATCTGGGAAAAATTTGCATTAAAACC